>NC_079377.1:21410000-21600000 GCF_021018895.1 Seriola aureovittata
CGTGAATGTGAATAAAATCATTAGGATACACCAGTCCATCCAGCAGATGTTGAAATGTTGAAAAATTTCACTGAAAAAGTGAAACCTTTGACCTGCTGGTGGCGCACGAGTCAAGTCAGGAGGATTCATCCACTGGGGACCATGAATGCATCATGTCAGTCCATCCTGTAGTTGTTGAGATATTTTAGTCTGGACCAAAACACCCAGCAAATACACACTGTGATCCAAAAACAAAAACCTGCAAATTCATGTTGTTGCAAAGAATAGCAAGATCCGCACTTAAATATTTACACTTAAATATTTACACTTAAATGTTTAGCTCATAATGATTGAATCAACATTCCTTATTTTCAGACAGAGTGAATAAAGCATTGGCTTTTGTATATTCTGTAGGATTTGCTGTTGTCTAATTTTGCAGAAGCACAGTTTATATAACTTTGGTTATAGTTACAGTTTTGAGACAATTTCAAATGCATACAGTCTCATCTAAACCACACAGCGAGCCAACGCACCAACAGCTGAGATGGAAAAAGTTGCCTGCCTCTTGAATTATTTTCTGGTTTATCTGCTCATAAACCGTTTACAACCTAGATGCATTCGAGGTTGTCGGATATAATTTGTAGCCTGCATTTGTATGTGTCATGATCCATGCAGACAGGTGCTGGTATTTTGAAATCTTATCAGGAAACAGATCATCCCTTCTCAACCGTCCTCAGTGTGATTAAGCAACGCTGTTGCCAAGTGCGGCGTTGCCCTGTGTTTCATTTATACAAAACAACATCTGGAGCATATTATAGCACATGCTGCAACATATGTACAGATCACGTAATATAGAACATTAAACTACCTCACTCACACACAGAAATGTGACTCTAAAGTAATGTAGTTTCAGGATCGCAGTAGGAAAACGCAGCATTTTTCTAGGCTCCACACACTGCATCCATTCACAATATGAGCAACTGGCAACTAAACAATACCAAAATGTGTCAGTGAAAAATTTATTTAGTTTAGCGGAGCCAGCACAAAGACACACACCCACACACACACACACACACACACACACACACACACACACACACACACACACACACACACACACACACACACACACACACACACACACAGACAGACAGACGCACACAAACATTTGATTCATCTGGTCCAGTCACCCTATGTGCCTGCTTTGTGATATGCTAAACATTCTGTAAACATTATCCTGTGCATGGTTACTGTCACCATGGCAGCACGACAACAGCGCTGAGCTCGGCCCCTCAAACACGGGACAGTAGTGTTATTTAATATTTGGCTACGCATGAGCACAGCATGTTTCTATCACATAATCCTGTCACACCAGTGAAGACTTCTCCGTGCGGCCGTCCCGACTCCCCCCTGGGCGGCCGAGCGAAGCCCAGCTGTTGCTATGTTTTGGCCTTATCGCACAACAACAACAAAGAATAAAATGCTGGCTGAGAACAGTCTGCCCTTAGAGCAATCCCACACACTTTGTCCACTGTCAGCATCACATGGGACAGGAACAGATGCTTTTGCTGAGATTTGGGGCACTTACATCATGTGGAGGAAACGTATCGAGTTCAGTAAATCAGGGCAAAAACAGCTCTGTTTGTGTGGCTGTAGCTGAGGAGTCTGATGCCAAAATAACTTCAACTAAATAAGGGGAGTATACGCTATTTTCATCTCTGTTTCAAAATAGCAGCATTTTAGAGCTTGAAGGCTCTTTAATCAGTTGGTGTTGGAGTCGCTAAACAAACTGAAGTCATAGTTCAATCCCTGTCAAAACAATCAGTGGCAGACCTTCGTCCTGTCCAATGCGGACGCTGAAGAAACCTGCTCACTGAGCTGTGAAGATCTATTATGTTTTGTTTTTGGGTTGAAACTCTGCTGCAACTAAAACGCTTGACATGTGGCTGTATTTCTCCACCTATTAGAGCTGATTCAAATAGTTTAATAATCTTCTATGGCTTCATTGCAGATCTCAAAAGCTGCACCTCAGCCTAAAATCCTCCTTTGACTTTTCAGATTGTCTTGCAGTTACAGCTAATAGTTTACAGATAACTTTTAGAAACCTGCCTGAATGGAATCAAAAAGTTCCCCCACTTTCACTATTGTGTTAACTACTACTATTATCCACTTTTATTGTAATGTATCTTTGCATGTGATGTTTTAATCATTGGTCATTCTTATTTTTACCAATGTTCTTTTAAGCACTTTCAAGCATATTTTATAATAATTAGAATAAAATATCCACAAAATTTCACAAAAAGGTCGAATTACTTTTACTATAAATGATCTGGTGCACATAAAAAAAGTAAAAAAAAAAATACACATGTGCATAAAAAGTGTGAAAATGTGCAGAAAAGGAGAGAATCTCATTCCTTAAAATGCATTTTCTGCTTCTTTTCTGCATTTCTTGCTTCATTAAAATGTTTTTTTACTTTCCTCATTCGTAATCTTGGTGTTTTATGTTTTGTATATGTATTTTTAAATCATTTTAAATCATGTAGGCTTATTTTATTCTATTATATATCTTCTTTATACACTTTATAAATAACAAAGTGTAATGAATGTGGAAATATTTCAACTGCAAGGTAAAATATCCACCTTTAACAGATATTATGCAGCAAACTTCACAGAATAAAATGAGTTTGCTCTGAAGCAAACTGTGAAAACACAAGTACAGACAGAGTGTACCTGGGGGCTGTAATCAGACCACATGCACCGTGCACCATTTTTCATAATGTCCTGACGTTTCACACAGAAGTGCAGCCCATTGGCTCTTGGAAAGAGAAGCACTTGTCAAAACATCCATCAGGAGTGAAGTGAACTGGCTGCAGCGCATTCACCCGTGGAATCAAAGGAAGGTGTGTCTGCTGCTTCCACAGCCCTGGAAACGTCCAGGAGAGGTGTTGGCGCTGTAACCATAGCAACGTAAACAGGAGGATTCAAACACAGATTAAAATGTGTGCAAAGATTATGTAAGGTGTGTGCCTGAGTGTGTGTGTGTGTGGTTGTGTGTGTGTGCATACGTTCAGGCACACATGGTTTCTTATGTTTCTTAAGGCAAAGTCTTAAAGGCAGAGTCTCCTCTCAGGCTCTGCAGCCCGTTGAAAAACACTTCAGCTTGTGACGCCCTTTACTCACTTCTGGCGTTCGGTGTGGCAGCAGGCGTGCAGTTTATTAGCAAACGTAAGTGTGTGTTTTACAGCGTTTCGACAGAATAAAAATAAGTCTGTCTCTGTGTGTGTGTGATGACCATGAGGGAAGTTAAATTCTATTTAATCTGTTCTTGGCTTCACCTGGTTTTTCCACCCATTCTCACACTGAAGGAGTTGTCTCCCACTCGAACCAATTAATATATACACAGACACAACCACACACACAACCTCAAGAACTGGAGGAATCATATACACACAGCTGGAGCAGTGATGATGTTTGCTCCACATCTGGGACAGATTCACTTCTCAAATTTTGGGAAGAAAAAAGAATGAGTGAGAAGGTCTATTGTGTCCTCAGCTGTGAACCTTTTGAATGACATCTGAACCTTCTTTTTTAAGGTTTTATTTCTCATTGATCCCATCATCAGGTGCGTCATTCATATACAGCCTTTTATTTGTTAATTGATCAGCTCTACATTATTGTTTGATTTAGTGGCTATCTCTACTCTATGTCACCTACAGTTGTGGAGTTTTTCTTTAATAAATAATCAAGAGAGCAGTTAATTTTGTCACCACATTGTGACTGGGAAAACAAATAAACATAATTATCTAGTGTCTCGGTTCATTAGTCTTGAAATATTTGATTACATGCAGTAGTTCTTAATATATGTGAATCATCTGATTTAATATTTTTTGGGTGGTACGATGCATTGTTCTGCTCATCTTCTCCACTGGGCTACCAGGCGCCGCAGAGGGCTGTATTTCTTATAGAAATATCAGTTTTAACATTTATTACACTTGGTTTGTGTGTTCCACCTGTGCAGATCAGGAATATGACTGTTGGACTTGAACAGTGAAGATCCCGTGATGTTTGATGAGCTATGTGCTGTTACTATCTCAAGGCTGTTTCAAGAACTAATAAAAAGATTTCAATGATATCTGGTGGAATATTAAAAATAATTCTCTCCCATGAGTGTCTTTCATTATATGTTTTTGATGTAGATTCATGTCCTGATTCAAATTAAATACATTCAAAGAATTTCTATTATTAGCCTGCGTATTCTCCGATGGCTTGTGAGTTTCTTCATTTGATATTAAACAACAGCCAAAAATGGGACAAAGTCACAGCAGCAGCAGCAGCAGCAGCACAGAAAACTACCTCAAATTTTCTTTGTTACATAGACTAATGAGTTCATGAAATTTCCAATGAGGTTTTCAAAGTGTGTACACCTCTGTATCTTTTGTATTAGGTAAGACTGCTGCAGTTTCAAGTGTATTTCTTAGGTCTGCTGGAGTCCAAGTCAGGATCAACTGTCTATACTCGACAAAGCAATGTAAAGCAGTTACTGTATCACTCCCAATCATGCTAAAGTGGTTTAGTAACATCTGCACACCTGCACATTCACACGTGCACAAACAGGAGGAAAGGAGGCAGAAAGAACTCTACAAGCCCTAATTCATTCCAGTTGAGTCCACCCAGGTTGAAGACTGAAGCATTCATGGTATGTAGGCGAAGGTGTGTTTTGAATGAACGCGAGCATGAGAGTGCACATGAGGGAGAGTGAGTCACATGTGTCCATGGACATTCACATCAAAGTTCAACACAGAGACAACACAGCAGAGGAGCCCCCTGAAGGTCATACTGTTGTTCAAGGTGAGTTCAAGCAGCTGTCTGCTGTACGTCAGATCATAAAACTTTGCAGAAAAGTATGTAGGCTCTGACCTTTTAAATGAGTAAAGATTTATGACACTTTATACTTTTAGTCTACACTTTTTATTCCACATAGAAATATTTTACATTAGTCCACTACATTTATCTAACAGCTTTAGCGACTAGTTATTTTGCAGACTGAGAATTTAACCAATATTAAAAATGCTGAATAAGAGCATAAACTTATTTTTTTGACTATTATTTGCATTTGAACATTTCTTTGGATGTTACACCACTTTGCAATTTGCAATCACTGTCTTAACAATTGTGTTCCCATTTCAGCCAATTTCCCTTTATTTAATTATGGATTTATACATTTGAAATATATTAGATTGTTTAAAAAAAATGATAATCATATATGTTCTTGCTGAATAACACCCAAGGGCCCAAGAGATCAGGGGTCATAGAGCTCATTTAAAATACACAAATGACCACAAAGTTATGCAAAATTATCATAAAAGGGGGCAGAATGAACGTAAGTATACGCTCTATGACCATAAAACAACCACAAAGAAATGCAAAAGACAAAAGGCGACTACAAAGAGACACAAGGTGAACAAAAAGAGATGCAAAATGACAAAGAGATATGTTTCTGTTTTCTCATAATCCGTCCATGCATATCACTGAAGACACTGTAAGAACATAGACTACAATATGGCAGCTGTAGGGTCAGTGCATATCTCTTAAAAGTCACCTCCACGCTTTGCTGTAAGCAGGAGTCTGAAATCACTGGGCAAAAAAAAGGAGCGAGTAAAACTACAAGCCCCAGAATCCTTAGCGGCGACGCGAGCGTCTCTGTGTGTGTGTGTGTGTGTGTGTGTGTGTGTGTGTGTGTGTGTGTGTGTGTTTTCTCTGTGTCTCCTCCCACAGCTACAGTGAACGGACAGGACGGGTCAGCTCTGTGTTTACGCTGAGATGCTCACAACAAAGGACAGCACACAGAGAGCCTGTCATTTAAAAAAAAACACACCGTGATATTTTGTCTCACGGTGAACCATTTGTAACTCGTAACTCCAGGAAGAAGAGGACACATCACACAAAGCCCTTATTGGCGTCCATTTTTTTTTAAACGTTTTATATTTATTTTTTATTTTTTGGTAAACCAGGCTAGAGGGGGAAAAATTAAGACGAAAATTTCCTTCTTTTTTTTTTTGTGCCGGGGGAACGTTAGCTAGCTTGCTAGCTTCAGCAAGTTGGGAAAGACAGGCAGCAGCACACCACAGACAGCCACACCGAGCAGAGACAATAAGAGGACTTCATCATTTATATCGCTGTGAGTACATGTTTAAAAGCCACCTGACTTCACTTGATAATAATAAAGATACTAGTCGTGATAATACCAACGGTTAAACACTAACGGCAGTATGCTAATTCAACGCTGTCCAGTCTATTCAGTGTTCTCTGTTTCTAACCGTCACCTGCTTTGTCCGATGAGCTGATAATTTATTAACGTTACTTCACCTCATTTAGTAAGTAAGCACTCAGCAGGTAAGTCAGTGTGAGAGCTGCAGCAGCAGAGCACTGATCTTTGTCAAGTGTTCTGACACACACACACACACACACACACACACACACACACACACACACACACACACACAAGCATACTCATGCACCTGCTTTGACTCGGTCTTTGTTTTATCTCAGTGCAAATCGAGGGGCTCTATAAAGATAAAGCTCCTGGTGACCAGTGACTGTATCAGTGTGTGTGTGAATGTGTGTGTGTGTGTGTGTGTGTGTGTGTGTGTGTGTGTGTGTGTGTGTGTGTGTATGTGTGTGTGTGTGTGAAGGCTTCAGAAATGCAGATATTAGTTTACATCACTTCCAGTCTGCATGATGAACTGTCACAGCGGTGGGTGGGGGTGTGGGGGGGGTGTGGGGTGTGTGTGTGTGTGTGTGTGTGTGGGGGGGGGGTTGAGTGAGAAAGGGAACATTGCCTGATAAGGAATTAACCAAATGCATGGACTCTTGCCATTACTAAAGCATGATTGCCAGTTAATGACCTCCCTCCCCTCCCCTCCCCTCCCTTCCCTTCCCTTTCTTTCCCTATGTCCAATCTCTTTCTGTGTCTGTCTCTCCCCCCCACCACCACCACCACCGTCTGTCTCGTCAGACTTTACTGGTTGGCAGATGATGATGCGATAAGTTTTGTTTCTGATATGGATCTCACTGACTTCCCTTCCCCGTTTTGGAAATGTCACATAAAGACAGACATGCATTAACTCCATCTGCTCCACCACGATGCCCTGGGCCTTATTTCCATTGTCTGCTTGTCAGTGTGATGATTAATCTGGAAACATGAGTTTTTTTGAAATGTTGGTGAGTGGTAGTGGCCAGTGCGTGTCATTCTTTCAGTGATGTTACCCATTTACCAACCCAACAGGACTAATTTGTATTAGAATAGGGCTTTCAAAGGATAGCTAGTTGGCTGCTGAAGTAATCAGCAGTAAGTACAAAGTGCTATAAGTAGCGGAAGGGCTACATTTAAAACTGAAGCTTTGCATCTGCCTTTTTAGTCCTATGACTTCTTCATAAGATATAAAGCAGGTTGAGAGTGCGATAAGACAATACAACAACTTTTTTTTTTTTTTTAACCTGGTTTTATATTTGTTTTTCATTCTGAACATGAAACACAGGAAAAAATAGTCAACAAAGAGTGGATTCGTGTGTTTGTCTGAGCAGGTTGCAAACATAAGGCTTCGGAATGATGCAAAGTTCAGCAAACAAAAACGATCAATTTCCTGCAATTATACCTACTGTGTGGACTGTATTGAATAGTTTGGGCCCTTATCAGATGCAGCGGTGACCATAACAGAGCCAAACCTGGTGTAGAGAGCTACACATCAGCTAAAAAAGTGCTGCCCTGTTGTAAGGATGATGAGTATTTATTATATTTTTGCACAGGCTATTTAAGTCTGCATTCTCACAGTCCTATAAATGGCGATAACTTCTAGTGTGAAGTGCTTTGCAGTGTAACAGGGGAGAGTGTAAGTATTGCACATACTGTACACTTTTATGTTTGCACATTTGCATTGGGTGTGTTGCCTGCAGGCCTTAGTGCGTGTTCTCCAACACGCTTCAGAGTCTCAATTTCAGGGAGGAAACCGGAGCTGCTGGTGTCAGACGGGAGCGCAGAGAGAGCTCTGATGTCTTAATGGAGGCTCAGTGCTGCCCGTATCCTTAGTAACCTGGTCTGTGGGGACACAGATAGGCCTCCCAGTCTCAGCCTGGGCCGGATGCTGTATCACTAGTGTTCAGGAAAAAAAAAAAAAATCCCATATCCCCCATTTCATCAATTATTTTAGAAGTTTTTATTTCAATTAAATATATTACATGGTCCTTTACAGGCTCAGAAAGATTTGTCCGTCAGTAGGAGATTCAGCAGCATTGTTATTGCATTTATATCCATCAGTGGGATTTGAAAAAAAAAAAAATCTATGCTGCAGTGGTTTTAATAAAGGATTTTATGTAAGTGTATACTATGTATTACGCATATTTTTCATATTACGCACAAGCTTCTAAGAGTATTTGTGGTTTCTGAAGCCAACTTGTGACATAAAATTCACAGCAATTGATAAACAGTCCAAATCTCATTGTTACACAGCAACTGGAAAGAGTTTAGAAACTTGGATTTGCTTATTTCAGAAAGTTTAACAAAACAATTTGTCTTGATTTGGTCACAGGAGAAGTGCTAAAATAGTGGCGTACAACTGATTTTAACAAGTATTCTGTTTCGCCTGTGGGTGTGTTGAGCTCTTCATCATTTTAGTCTAAATAATGTGTCCAGACCCTGCTGTTTGCAGATTTGCTAAACTTACTAACACAGTGGAAATGGTTAAAAACAACTTTTTAATCCAACATAGCATTGCGTGACTCTATGACATGTGTGCATGTACCAGCCAGCAAAGTGTGAACGAGGGCTCCAAAAGCAGTCCAATATGGCTTTAAGAGATTGTTGAGGGTAAATGGGTAACATTAAGATTTTGAGGGAATTAATTGAGTAATTTTCTCTTGAGAATGAGGTAAGTGTGAACATGCCAGCAGTAGGTGGTTAACTTCTTGGTGTTGCGTGAGTGTATTTGAGATTCAAGCCAAGTATGTTTGTGTTTTGGGAAATGTTTGCATTTATCTTTCTGTGCGCATGTGCCTGTGGTGTGCATTTTGATCAGGGAGGGCCGGTGAGCTCGGCGGGGATCTGGGGGTGTAATCATCGGCACAGTTGAGCAGCAGCTTTCCCCCTGCTGTGTGTGAGGAGCTTGGCACCCTCCTCCCGGTCCGGCTTACTCTCTGCTGGGCTGGTAAACAGGCTGAAGTTTGTGGAAGGAGATTACGTCTGTCATGGAAAGTGGGTCAGACAGTGGGCACGTTTTTATGGCCTTGTTTCTGTGAGGTAGGGAAGAGGGGGGCTAGGGGTTTAAACCACCAGCGTTTTTTCCATAGCGTTGCTTGAGGCAGCTTGTGCTTGGTACAACTCTCTTATACTCTCCTTCTTGTCAGAATCATTATCAGTCGATTACTCATGTACATTTTCTAACAAAGAATTTATATTGCAAGCAACTTGCAGCTGTGCCGTCCGGGCTGTTCAGATACATACATTCAGTATCACACCGAACCATTTTGGGTCATAATGGGTATCTAATCTTCCCCCAGTCTCTCCTTGTTCCTTCTATCTCCATATATCCATGAATTGGAAATAAACCTTCATATATGATAAGGCAAAATATCAAATACTCACAATTGAGAAGTTAAAAAAAGCTAATTTTTGACACTTTTGCTTATAGTTATTACTAAAACGAATATATGATTATCAAAGTGCCCATTAATTTCCTGTCAGTTGGTTAAATGATTATTTGATTAATCATCGCAGCTCTACTCAAGTTATAACATGGTCAACTCGCTCTTCTCGACACTTCTTTGTCCTAATTTGTATTGCCCCGGGTGAACTCATAGAGCGTTATTGTCACGCCTCTGAAAAGCCACACCGTGTTTTGTATGAACACACCTTAATACATTCTAATTATAGTCAACATTTTGACATGTTTAAAACATAAATTCAAAAGTGCGAGCTCCACCTGGACTACTGTGGCTGTCTGTCTAGCTCAGATCATCTGTAGATGGAATGGAAGAGCTCAAAAAGCTTCCCCATATCATATCTGTTTTCGAATCATTATGGCAGTGTGCATTATGGTTTACTCCTGCCAGGAAGATGAAACCGAGTGTCGCTAATCAGCTCAGCATGAGATGTCTGGACGTCAATTCTGATGAATGTTAAAGAGTCAAGAATTTGTTCGGGGTTGCAGGGATGCAGAGTCACATCTACACCTGCTTATAGAAAAACCACAGCTTCATTACGTTTTGTGGAGTGACAGTGAAACAGATTTCATGTCAGAACTAACACCGCAGGTAGGAGTGTAAAGGTGCCGCGTAAATTAATCAACAAGAAGAACAAACACCCAAACACGTCCTTCGATTTTCCTTGTTATTTTATAGAATAACAGAATGCTTCCTGCAGGTCATCGCACATCCACATTATCTTATAAATTATGTAAACGCAGGTTGTGGATCAGTTTATTGTAAACCACATGAATTATTTAAATCTGGTCTCTTCACAGATATAGCATTAACGCACATGTAAAGACAAACACATGGGCAGTGAAAGTGCACCTGCTCAATAACTGGTGCAGGTTGTACAATGACGTTTAGTCCTTTCTGTGTGTGCCTGCCTCTTTCATCACGCCACCTGCCTTAATCTCGCTCCTCTGAGAAGACTATTTGTTATTTATTTTAAGAGCTATTTTGGTATATTTGTACACAGGGGTGAGTGTGGTCACCTGTTTTGTTCCGTAAAAATGAAGAATACATTTCCCATCTCTCTGTCTGCCTCCGCTCTTATTTATCTTTCACAGTTACCTAGTTTGTATTTGTCTCATTCCTCCCTTTGCTTCTCTGCCGCTGAAAGTAACAGTAAGGTTTCTCTCCTGCTGCCAATACCTGAGTCAGAGAAGTGAGCGAGTGGGGAAAGTGAAACATAGTGAAGCTGTTCAGTTTTAGAAAAAGCTGTTGGGCAGTCCACAGTCCTATTTGGCAACTTTATTATATTAACGGTAAGCCGACTGACTTCATGAATAGCTTCCTTATTTATAAATGTTGGTGGACTTCTGGGAAAAAGTGTGTAAATTGTATCATAATAACGTCCGACATGTGCTGACACAAGTAGAGCTGAATTATATTTTTGGGGAAAAAGTAATAATATAGCAATATATAGGAACAGTAAAGTGAGGATGCTTTTAAAAAATGCAGTGAATAGTTTTTATTTATCGATTAACTTACTAACTATAAAGTGCTATAAACAGTAAAAACCTAAGTCAAATCAATATTTGGTGTGACAAACCGTCTTCATGTGATCCCAGACTGACTCCATGATGTTGAGATCAGGACTCTGTGAGGGTCAGAGAGAAAGACAGAGAAACCTGTTTTTGCTCATCATATTTATAGAATATCAAACCAAACTTTCAGATACAGCTGAAATGATGCATTAGTGAGTTGATTGGAAGAAATTTAATCTGCAGCCATTTTGATAATTGAATCAAAGATTTCTACCATGCGCTGGTCCCAGCTTTTCCATCGTGAGGATTTGATGTTTTTCTCTGTTTTATATCATTGTAAACTGAATATCGTTAGGTTCTGGTCGGACAATACAAGACATCAGAATACGTTACCTTAAGGCATTTTCAAAATTGACATTTTTAGAGACTAAATTAGTCGTAAAAGATGCTTGTTGCATTCTTCTCAGTCTGCACCAAAGACTTACTTACTAAACCAAATGAGCTAAACTTCATGAAAGAGAGAACTTTGTACACTTTGAGCTTTATGTAATGTAAAGAGATTATATAGTATACCATGGTAGGCCTACTTTGTCTTATTACATTGCATCATTTACAGTGTGCATACATTGTGATGTAGATGCTGAATAGATATTGTTGAGCCACGATAGAAAGCCAAGATAAATTCTACGCAGTGGGTTAATTTATATTAGAGTTTTACCTCCTGACAGTAATTATTTATGTACCAAAGTCGCTGGTAGAGTCCTGAAACCTGCCAGATGTAGACAAGCGCTATCAAGTGATCGATGCTGCTCATTTTCTGCTGTTTGGCACCTGAGGAAGGAAACTGCTTTCTTAATTCTTCACTTTTGTGTTTTGGGTGTGTCCTTTGTCATGTTTGACACCTCCACCCAGACTCAAACTACAGTCTGTTGCTGTGAAGATCCTTGATTGCTTTCAATATCATCTCAAAACTTCACTTTCAGAAACTGAAAGCTCCGTTGAGGTTTTGCATGTGTGAAAGAAAGGTTTGTGAGAGTGTATGTATGTGTTTGTGTGATTATCACAATACCATTTCTGTGGTTTCCTTGCTGTATAGTTTGTTCATATAGGCAAATGTAAACTGAAACTACTGGTATAATCTCACACACACACACACACACACACACTTGTAGACACATTTTCATATGTAGACACAGACCTATAATTGTCAACTCCCCTCTGATCATGCATGATTGCCATTTCCTGCTTCACTTTCCAGCCTTCCTGTCTCCAATGAACTTGTGTGCACATCCTCACACACACACACACACACACACACACAAAACTGAGTGTGTAACTTGTTGATCTTGTGGCTTCCCCAGGGATTACTGCTGTTTCTGTGAATGCAGAGAAAGCAGGGCAGTAATTGCTGAAAATCCATTAAATAATCAAATTCTGAGTGTCCTTGTGCTCAATGTAGCAAAAGAAGAAAGTTATGAAACCCTCAGTTCAAACATTCACTTGATTACATAATATGTGAAACTGTTGTTTAGACCAAAGATAAACTTTAAGTCCCTTAAAGTCCACTTATTTCCAGAAATGTTAAGTCTGTTTTATTTTAAAGGTGTAGGAGACAGAGCCAGCGGTTCTGAAGTGGAAATACTGCCAAAACCCAAACTAACCCCACCGAAGCCTGAACGCTAGCAGCGCTGAGCACTAGCCCGTCTCATTTGGCTGGACAAGAGGCTAATGATTACAAACTATGACCAGGTGCAGCACAGTTAGACCAACACAGACTGTTCCCTCTTACCTCCCCAGAGAAATGCAACCCCTCACCAACACTGAAAGGAGCCAAACAGAAACGGATGGTGAACGGAAACATGAATCAGCCTTAAGCATGCAACTGTTGTTTTCTACTGTGTGCACTGTAATCATGATTTTCAGTGTTGATATGTGGGAACAGAATTATTTTATACCACTATTGACATCTCATATCTCCGTCCTGGGTGTTTTCAACTATAGCTGGAATGATGTATCTTAAATATTTCACTCAGACCAAAGTCTGAACTAGAACCTTAATTGGCTGGAAAGCGTTCCACTTGTACATGTTTACAGTCACCTACATTGCTGTGGAAACGATCACACTTGGGACTGTATAGTTGAACACTAACCCAGTTAACCAGTGATAAATTGCTGAAGGTTACAGCTGTCCTTGGCATTCTTTCCTCAGTACTGAAAACAATAAGGAAGCAGTGGAATTAAAGTTTCTCACAGTACGAGCACAGCATTTAGCCCATAATAACAGTGGTTCAACCCAACCATACCAGCAAGTCTGTGATCTACAATGTATTACAAGGTAATTATCTAGAAAACCCCATGATAACTGTGTAACTAAAGAAGAAATTACCAAACAGTCAAAATAATTCATCAAAAAGCAGGAATCAGTCATACATAGAGTGGTGAGCTTTGGCATGCAGCTCAGATGAAATGGAAAATAAGGAAAGCAAAGCAAAGACTAAGCTTTTTTAGCAACAGGGGACATCACTCATTTGTCAAACATAAACTGACAAAAATCTGAAGTGACAGACAGCACAGCAGTTCAGAGGGAGTGTGCCCTGCGATTAAAATAGTCTATACTAATACTAATTTATTGTGCGGCCATGCTGTGGCTTTTTTTTTTTTAATGCCCGATGAATGACACATGTTGACCTCAATAACACCTTACAATAATGAGGTTTCATTTTGTGCAAATTTCCAAAACGTCTATTCAAATTAAATAACAGCAGTTTAAATAGGTTGGGTGATTTTCCCCTGCAGTGCTGAATGCAGATGAACGCCTGTCACCCTGAGCTCACAACGCATTCACGTTTCATGCATCGAAGAAGGTCACATTGTATGCTTTGTACAATCAGGAGATGGTGCTTGGCTCCAGAAGCATGTGTGTGTGTGTGTGTGTGTGTTTTTGATTGCATGTCCATATGACCGTGCATCCATGTGTGTTTAGAAGCCCAGGCCTTGTACAGTACAGTACGTCTTTCACTGTTTGCACGTGGACATGCATCATTGTCTGATCGTATTTGCCACACAGGCCCCAGTGTGCTTGTATATGTCTGCATCTGTGATTGTGTGCATTATTGTGTGTCCGAGACCTCGCCTGGGTTTGTGTCTTGTTGCACGTCCACCCACAGAGCTGTTGGTTGTCTGTGTGCATACACCGGCCTGTGTTCTTCCCACTGAATCATTAATGAGGCTGTAATTCAAACGCTGGCCCTCCTATTTCTTCCCCTACCTTCTGTCATCAAGCCTCCTCCCAATGCAGCTTACAGGAAAACCAGTTGGCTGCTCTGACAAAGCACAGACAGCGGACCTGCCCTGGAAACTGAAAAAAGCAGTAACAAAATGGACTAAGCACAAAACATAGGAACAAACTGTCTCTGTAACTTTAAGGCTTTTCCAGTTATATTTTAGCATGCAATGAAACTCACTATTTTTTGGTTGTTCACCATGCCATAACATCCGCACATTTGTTTTTGTGCCTCAGTCATATTAGTATTCCTCTCAGGAGATCAGTATCTCACTTTATCCCGCCCTGTGTGTGCTTGTAGACATAACATTTAATTAAACAATGAGAATATCATATGTTTTTCAAAAATGTTCCTGCCAAATAAAAAGTGCTAGAGCTGAAACAGTTCATTAATTAGACAATCAAGAAAAAATGTATCAGCAAATATTTCAATGTTGTTGTCTTACATCGCATAAAGTTGAAACTCTTGGATTTTTGTGAAAAAAGGCTAATTATTTGATTAATTTTTCTCTCTCTATCATCAGACTTTTTATAGAAATTATTATTTGATTAACTGAAAAAAGAATTGTTGTTAATTGCAGTCCTAGAAACTCTTAACACAAAAATGATAACATTAGGAAAGAACATTGGCCCTTGCCTGAACTGAAATAGCAACCTTTATCATACCAACATTATGTAACATAAGACTGTTTTCTGGAAATGTCGGACGAAAAGGTTTGTGTTAGTTTACAGATTAGAGACCCTCATGTAAAATTCATTTCTTCCATTCTCCACACAACTTTTTAGCCACTTTTTCAAGGCTTACTCCAATTCTTATTTTAATTTAAGGCAGCCTAAGTTAGATTTTGGGAAGTCTGATTCACATGGATATTACAAAGGTTATTCATAGAAAAACAAAAAACAGAACCACCACTGTTTTTAATTATTCCTCATAAGCTGCTTTTATTAGACAGTATTACGAACAGCGGAAAGAGGGAGACATTGGGATCATGGTATACATTGGTCATGGGTCAGATTCACCCTTCTCCTCACAGTGAAATGAGTACCTGACATGTTTTCTAGTCCACTGATCCTCCAAACAGCCTGAACCCCAGACACAAGTGTAACACCTCAGGCTCAAACTGCGGACCCTGGTTCTGAGGGGAGCAGTCCTTGATTCTGTGGAGATGCCGGTCTCTCGGAGCCTCCAGAGCAACCGGTAGTTTGTTTTGATGACTTAATTTAATTCTCAGCAGGAATTTGGCGCCAAAGGGTCCGACTCCAGTCTCCTTTGAGGAGTGGAGGGTGGAGGTGTGACTGGTGCTGTCGTGCCATGGGAAAGATCTGGTCCTTTGTGCACTTAGCGTACTTTTGGAGTTAAAAATGTGTATTTTTCTTAAGGGGATCGGTGCACTGGTTGACATGTGATGTTCACGGTTCAAACTGGTCAGATGGGCGTGATGTGTGTTGGCTTTTCAGCAGAACATTCACAGGACATTTTCAGATCTGTCCTCATGGGTCAGTTTTGTTAGGCGTGAGATCCAATGGCTTTTGATGCCATCCTCACTATGTTCACATCTGCTTTCAACAACACAGCTCGGGTTTACATTCCTCACCGTGTTTCTAATGTCCAAGTCCTTTTCCTGACCTGCTCCACATATTTCATGCCGTGCTGTTTATAGCTGATGAGTGTGAGTATTGTTGTGGCAACGCTTCCTCTGATCAAGTGCTTGGCATCGAGCCCGAGTGGATTATTCTAATCGGTCTTGTTACAGACCACTTCTTTTTTCCGTCGTAGTCACAGCTTCAGAAGATCTTCTGAAAAGTAGCTCAG
Organism: Seriola aureovittata; assembly: GCF_021018895.1. NCBI lineage: Eukaryota > Metazoa > Chordata > Actinopteri > Carangiformes > Carangidae > Seriola > Seriola aureovittata. The sequence continues at coordinate 21,426,304 of NC_079377.1, forward strand.
CATGTCTAAATATTGACCACTTCAGTGTCTATATGTGGCCACTGTGTTGGTAACAGCACATGGTGAAGTGGTGTGCTGTGTTTATAAGCTCTGTTTTGCAGGATAATGGTTACTCCAGAGAGTCCAGACGCCACTGAGTGTGATATGTTTTCGTAAAAAGGGAGGAAATTTAACTTACCACATATAAAAAATGACAGATGGTCTGAGGCTAATTAATTTTTTATTTGCTATGTTACAGAGCATGTGTGCACCATCCTGAGTAAACAGGATATTCATAAATCTACGTTTATGGCATTAGGCAGACTCTCTCATCTAGAGCGAATTACAGTTCTGCTTAACTTTAATGATTCAGACAAACAAAACCGAATCAGATGCAGTGAAGACCGATATGCTGTGTATTTGGTTGCAGTCAAATTCTCCGAGTGATTAGTTGGCCATAAGGTGCTGCAGAGTGAATATAATGACTCGACTGTCTTCTTCTAGCACAGATTACTTCACCATAAGATTTTTTTTCTGTTGAAAATATTTTCTTACTCTTACTTACTCTGCAGGTTTAAGGCTGTTGGTTGGACTAAAGAAGACATTTTAAAACATCACCGTCACGTCATTTGCCGGAATCTGTAGACCTTTCGTTCGTGGTCGCAGTTCTGTTTGGTTGTTGGTGAAACTTAAATACAGTTTTGAGGAACTTGTTCTTTACCTGAGTATTTCTACCATCGCCTACTTTCTCTTTTACTCCAAGATTTATTCCACTGCATTTAAGTGATACTCTACAGATTCAGATTAATAATACAAAATACAGTCTTGTATTATTATAGGTTAAAGATAGAGCTGTACTGATCCTCAGGGGGAAAGTCACAAGCTACCCAGCAGTATATAAAGTAGTTAAAAGTAGTCATGGTTGTGTCCACCTGGTGAATCTAAGTCCATATTCATGCTCCTTTCGCTCTGTTTTTGGTCTCTGCTAACTCCTGAGGAAGATATCAGCTTTTCTTTAGCTGCTAAACGCACCACTATTTTCACCAGCTGGTTGTCTGTCTGCTGTTTGGTATTGAGCAGGTAGTGTACAGTGAGTTTTTTTTAGAGATTTTTCCCTGAAAATAGCTGCCTGCTGTGGTTGAAAAGAACAACAAGAGTGAAGCAAAACAGTTTCAGCTGAACAGCTAAACAATGCGGTGAAAACCAGATAAAGCTTTTCAAACCTTAGATGAGCTGCAGATTCAGGTTATACATTGTTATTGTGAAAATATCAATTATAGCTGCTTTAAGTAAAATATGTTTTTCTGCCTTGTCCAACAAGGGAGTTTTATGTGTGTTCTGGTGTGTTGAACATCTTGTCAGGTGTGTTTTGGGGAGCAGGCTCACTCAGACCAGTTAAATCTTGAGGTTAACTGAACTGCCACCCTTTGTCTCCAGTGTTTCCTAACCTGGATGTGACTGTCTATCTGTCAAATGTGCCCTCTGTTATTCCTTCCTTCCTTTCAAGCAATGTGTCATGGGGCGCATGAGAATCCAGCATACCGTATGTTTCCATCCATCTTGGTGTAAATACAGGACCACACACACACACACACACACACACACACACACACAACACACACACACACACACACACACACACACACACACACTGGAAGTCATCTCCAGGGAACACTGAACATGACAAGTGTGTGTCTGTCTGTGAGTGGGCAGGGAATTGGGACTTCCTGTGTGCATGGACACGCTGACTCTGTGTAAATCACTTTGGAGCAGGCTGGCTACAGGCGTGTCTATGGTCAGACAGAAATGTTTCTACGTTCCTATGGCGTCCAGTGTGCATTTAGATTCAGAATAATCAGTGAAATATATTTAAACCATGCACACACACACACAAACAAAACACTATATTATTATATTTCTACTGTCTGATCTCCTACTCAGAGACATGTTAGGAATTCACAATCTGGTTTGTATTGATAATGCCATCTTATCTCCTGTGTACACTCAGCTGAGCTTCAGGAGATATAATTCACACTACATTAATTTTCTGTAATGTTGCATCAGCAGTGATTTTCCCTGTCATAAGGTCCTCGGGTGGTTTTAAAGGGTTCCTCTGGATGGAAATGGTTTCTGTGTGCCAGCGCTCATTGTGGTTTTCATTCTGAGACAGAAGATTGGACTTATTGTGAGATCTGGTGTGTGAATGGAAATGAGTCTGATCATTTCCCATTGGAGTCAGGAGGAACAGTCGCCAGCTAAAGAGAGATGGAAAGAATATGAGCTAGTTGCAGCACGCACCTCCAGACAAACACATAAAAATCTACATTTATTTGAAGGAGGTGTTGAAGCCCAGTTTCTGGAATAGGGAACATTAACATTAGCTGTTTGCCAAACGCTGGCAGATTTGAGATTGTGCCTCGAAGTGTGTGTTGTCATCCTCTCAGTTTGGCGGGTAAGCCACAGTCCTCTGGAAGATTCCTCTATTCTTTCTATTCTGTTGGCTGCTGTGGTGAGTGAAAATGCAGTCACAATCATCAGGAGATGTACACTCATCATTAATCATCCCTGTTTGAAATGTGTGGTTTCCTGCTGTACCTTTTGTCAGTGCTTCAGGTTCTGTGTGGGCAGTGGGATGGAGGTAGCAGCTAGGTCTTTGACTGACCATTAAATGTTTGTGTTCAAACATTAGGCTGACTGTTTACACAATAAAGATTCACAGCTATCTAAAGGTGTCTCAACTCTGGAGCCAATGTGCACGTTCCGGATAGAGGCCATTAAAGTTTTTTTTAAAGTGATTACATCAGTTAAAGAAATCCTGGTCAACTTCCAATCCTTTGTTTTTTGTAAGCGATTGCACTCTTTGTACTCCAGGTGCCAAAAACACCCCATGAACTCTGGAAACACTCAAACCTATTCATAAAGCTCAGTGATGCAATCATTTGAACTGCAGAAAAGCACAAACTAAGATGAAATAGCCATCAGGTATAATTAGCACGATCCACACTAGCATCAACAATGTGATATTTTTTTTGCCATATTTTGCAGGCGTACCATACCTTTAAAGTGCTGCTGCACAAAACTCCACTGAGCTATATTTACATAATGTGGAGCAGATGTCAAACATATCTTTTTAAAACTGCTAGTTTTAATGTAGGCCCACTTTAAGCTTGGAGTGCACCGTGTAGCTGTATTATGTTGAAGAATATAAATATTGAACTCAAGTGTTGAATCGGATCCAGGCAAAAAAAAAAAGAAGACACAAACTGCAGGTACACTGTGATATTTTATGAAGAAAAAGTAAGGTTTAGCTTGAGAGGAAGAACCGAAACTTCAGATAACACGATAACACGTCGTTTCGATGGTTGATTGTTGATTAATCCCAGAACTAGCTCATTCCTTCAGACAGCAACACGACAGATAGTTTTTTTTTTTTTTTTTTTAAATCTTCTTTTCTTTTGAAAATCTTTTGTTTTCATACTTTGTCGCAGTAAGTGCAAAAATCTTTGTCTTTCGAGAACAGGTAATGTTAGATAACACTACTGACATGCAGTGTGCTTCTTATTAACAGGTCAAACAGGTAAATCAGTGGAGGATATGTTTTATTCATCAGGAGCTACAGTATGTGAATAAGACATTTCTCTAAAACAGTAATGAGTTAATTTCTCCATTGGTCCCTCTTTCATCATTAAGCTTTTATTCTTTCTTAGTTTTAAAGGTTACTCCTTATTTTGTTTTAGTCTCATTTTGAAAAATGAAAAATGGGTCATCAGAAAATATTTTTTGTCATTAATCAAAATAACACTGGAGTCAAGGCAAAATGAAACCTCCCTCTTAAAATGCATGCATGCTTAGACACTTGAGTGTATTTTGTAAAAACACTGGAAAAAAGAAAATTTTCCTCCCATGTCCCAGATGACTTGGACAGAGATCTCCTTCTCTCTTCGTCTTCTTTTCTTTTCTTTTTTTTTTCTCATGTTCTGCGATGCCGATGCAATCTGTTCATGTTCATCGATCGGACAAGTTTGACCAAGGAGGAGACAGAATGGAAGGCAAGAGGAAAAAAAGAGAATCTGGCGTCAGGTTTGCCAGCTCCCTCCTCCCCACAGATCAGTTTCCGAGTCATCGAGCGTCTAATCTTCACAGTGCGCAAACCAATCCCTCTCCACTGACCCGGCCATGCAACTCTACACACTGGAGACCAGACCCAGGCCGTCTGAAACGAGCTTGCGCCCACACAAATGCATTTCGCTTGCATTACAAACACTCAGAGTAGATTAAAATCCCCGATGATGCACGCACAACCTCCCACATACTCAAACGGAAATCTCAAAAAATACTTAGCCATAATTTGTAGGGTTAGCACATGCTTTGACTTGTTGTTGACTGTTGTTGAGATGAAATTGTTTTTTGAAGACACACCACTTACAAGGATGAGGTTTATGGTCATATTCAGCAGTCCCCTCTTTTCCTACAACCATAAAACCTCCAGCATGATGTGCTGCATTATGCTCCATTTTAATCATCATCTGGAAAAAAATAAAAGCCATTCCAAGAAACTGTAGGAAGCTTTCATCTAATGCTCTGTCCTTCTTTCAAGCCCATAAACAGATGACTGATGTCCAAACCAATGAGGCTTTTTTATTCTATAATTAGTGTTTTTTTTTTTACCCTGCCATCTGCATCAAGCAAACTGCATTTGTTTGAATCATATTCTTATTTATCATGGGGTTCAGTGTCTTGGTTATTAGCACTTTGACATGATGCTGCTGAGAATAAACTTGGGACCAAGGTTCAGTCTGTGGATCTGAAAAGTTGACATCTTTTCTAAATGAGACATAATCTGGCAGAGGGGCTTTTCTGTTATCATTCTGATCTGAGGAACGTGCGGTCTTTGTGAGCTGGGAGGTGGCAGACTGGCTGAAGACTTGCTGGCTAGTTGGCTCTCCCACCAAGCAGCTGCAGTTTGTCACAGGAAGTTGCGGCTTCGGATTTAAGTCATTGACGTGGCGCTGGCTCCCCTCACATGGAGGTCTTCTTAGGAACAGACTGCAACCGACTATTCATTTAAGTATTTTTTTAAGCAAAAAGTTCTCCGGTTCTTCCTTCTCCGATAATTATGATATATGTGATATTATATAATAATATAGATATATGCTTAAAATTTATGTTATGCCTCCTGAGAGACCTTTTCATCACTGCTATGCCTTTGGGTTTGACTGTAGCATGGATATTTCTGTCTTTTCTCCTCCACTGAGCTGAAAGACCTGCCCTGCTCTCCAAACAGGACACGGGTTGAGAGGGTCGGAGTTCCTCTTGGAGTGGGATTTTCACAAAGAGAGGTTTTGTTAGAAGATGCGAGGTCAGCCTGATTCTTAGCAGTGCGAGGTACATCTATCATCATTTAACCTCTTTACCATCTACATCTACATCGTTAACTGGTAGATTGTGTCTTACTAGTTTAGTTTATGCATTAAGGCTTGGGTTAGCACCTAGGAATAGAAACCTGGCCTGAGTGTCACAGTAAGTGGGAATAGGTGTGTTGCTGACATTATCATAAAGCTTCCTTTACCATTAAAGCATCTTTGCTTTCTACTGGAAAGTAGGCTAACACCTACTCACTCTCTGAAGTAGCTGAGTCAGTTGACTTTCATTGCTTTCATTTTTTTTTTTTTGCTTGTGGCTCCTGCTTTGCCTTTTGTATACATATTTTTCATTTTTGAAAATACTTAACATTATAGCTGCAATGATTAGTTGATTGATTATATTTCAAACAAAAGTTCCAGCTTTTGAAATGAAAGAATCTGCAGCTTTTCGTTGTTTTATATGATAGTAAATTGAATATCTGTGGGGTTTTTTTTTGGTTGGTCAAAACATAAACTTTGAAGATATTTTTCTCATTTTCTAGAGAAAACTATAAAATGATTAGTTGAGAAAATAATGGGCAGATTAATTGATAATAAAAAGAGTTATTAGTTGAAGTCCTGCTCAGCGTTATGCTGATGTATGTCTGCCCAGTTACAGCACAGTGTACTTCCTACCTCACACTAACAGCCTACATGAGTCTCACAGACTCACATTTTAATCCCTTTGTTCATCATTGTGATATGAAAACATCACTTCACCACAGGCGGAGAAACAAAGTTTGCGTCCTGGACAGAGTTCAGTTATAAAATCGTAGCACAGCACAGAGTGTCTCTCCTGAAGTGGATGGCAGTGGAAGGGGTCGTACTAGAGTATGCACACATTCAGCATCAGAGCTGAGAAGACGAGGAACAAGATGTGCTGCTGTGCATCGCCCTGTCTTCTTTTCCATCGCCAGTCTCTATTTCAATCACAATTAGTTTTGTAGTTTGGTAATTTTGGTTTGTAAAAGATTACAGCCGGCTCTGTACGAAGATGCAGATGCGGGGGGGAGATGCAAAGATAAAAAAGACTGAAGAGGGAGGGAGAGGCAGAGAGAGACTTTCTGTTTTTGGAAACAGTTGCTGTAAGCTTTTGAATAACACGTGTTCCGTGCTCAGCATGGAACAGCTGGGGAGCTCAAAGCCTCCCGCTCACAAGGGGAACATGAAAGGTGTAAAACACCTAAAAGCCTCAGTATTTAAGGATGTGGTGAGAGCAAGTAAAACTGGGATGATTAGGTATCTGATGACCTTCTTGATGAAGGGCTCTGACAAAGATCACAGCAGCCACCAGTAATAACATGTTTTTTGTTTTTTCTTCCTTCCCTTTTGAGTTCTCATTTTTACACACACACACACACACACACCCGCACTTACACTACTGTCACCCGCATTGTATTGACACCTAGTTTTAGCCCAGCAGGCAGAATATCAGTAGCGCTTTGAGTGTCATAACAAAACCGAAAAAAGTGAATACATACCTCTCATGTTTCACAACACATTATGGAGACAGCTGGTCTATTCGCTAGCATATGATTATTCCTTCCCTTTCTGGAAAAGAAATATGAAAAAACCCAAGCAAGATGGATTTGTTTCAGCAAGTAATTTGTTAAAATATTGCCACTATAATACAGAGAAAGGAACAGATATTATAAATGAAATTGTATCTCATGAATAGTCCACTATTTCAAAATTATATACCACAAAAATACAATCCAGTTTGTTATCTTTTCAAATTGGAGCAGGTGTGTCCTCATATTAAATAGCTCCACATATCCAGAATGCCAGAAACATGTCAGCCTCTTGCAGTCTATTCCAGGCATCTGTTATTATTTATTGATCTGATGACCCACTTAACCAGGAGGATATCATTACCACTTTCCAGTAATGAAGATGTTACACCATGTAGGAGGTCCTAGTTTTCTTTTCTTTTGTTATCCATTCCTGACCTGGTGTCTGCTCTGGGTTTTCTGCGTTGACAGAGCTTGGCTGTGTTTGATGCATAGACTGTATATAGGTTTGATTTGAGAAGTTTTTGTATGTCCTTTAGTTGTTATTTGTCCTATTTTGTGTTCCCAACAAAACAAGTTCATTTGTGACAGTTTATATCAGAAGCTCACAACCAATATGATGAAGTAACTGCATTTTGTTTTTATTTGATTTGTCCAGTTCAAAGCTGAAAGTTTAATGTTGGTCCGCCATCAAGTTACTCATGCAATGAATGTTAATTAGTGACATCTAATATGACCTATGTGGAGATCTTTGCCACTAAAAGAGGAGCAATAAAAGATTTGTTACTGTCACACCTTGACAAATCTGTGTATTTTGCCAACTTGGAGTCAGAAAATAGTCAAGTAATTTTTCACATGTTCATTCGCATATGGAGCGAAATGCTTGAGGTCTAGAGTCCAGCTGTCTTTAACAAGAGCTGCACACTGCAACAGTAGCAAGCTGAGGTGGACAAAACACAATGTAGTTCAGTAAAGAATAGATTGGATTTTATCTGATTTAGGATCAGTACAATTTAAATGTTTGTCCCTGAAGCTCCTTCCCTGGTTGTGTATCAGGATCCTACATGTTTCCTTGGCCATGCAGTAGACTTAGCACGTTAGTAAGCACCTTACTGTAGGTCCCTCTGTCACTTCGTCTTTGTCCATGACCCTGTTAGAGGATCTTCTGACCCATTTTTGGTTCCTGACCTATCAACCGAGAAACATCGCCTCTGGTTAAGTTGTTTGTTTCCACAGAGCATTGCCTTGTGATTCTGAAAGTGTGTCATGCTTTGACTCACCACAATGACTCTACCCTTGACTCTACTCTCCTCAAGTATTACACACCTTTTTAGTCAATATGAAAGCATTGTGCAGAATCCGGCAGAATGGATTGATGTCAGTTCCCTAGTCATGGCTATGTGTTGCTCTTTGGTATATGCCAGATAGGACAGTTTCACATGTAGCACTGTGGCTCAGCTGGTAATGTTTTCAAAAGAAGAAGTGCAGCTGTTACCCTGCTTCCATCTTAACATGTAGACCTAGCATGTACATTTGTTTGTCATGTGTTGTGCTCTGTTGGCAGTCAGGGGGAGTGGCAGGTGTCACCCAAGCCTCCTTGCAGTAAAGTTTTATGAGGGCTTTTGTAAGTGTGAGGTTGCTGTTCCTGCTGTCAGCAGCAGGTTGTTACAATCCGTGACCCCGGCCCGCAAAGTCAGACTCTCTGAGCTCTGGATCCATTGTTGTAGGACTGTGTGTCTCGGTAGCTAAGCAGCAGTTGGCATGCAGCCACACCGAGCTCTGTGTCATGCAGAGTTGCAGAGGCAGAGAGCTTAGTCAGACACACACACACACACACACACGCTTAAAAAATTATATACCCCATACATATAACTAGAGATGTGCACTAGAGACAAATTTCCTCACTCAGCCAATTTAGTGATCAATATGCTTTCAATGAAATGATCGGTGTGAACTATTTCTCGACATTACCCAAGTAAATTAAGAAGAGAAACCAAAGGTTAAATTTGAGAAAATAAAGCTGTCACTCAAAACTGTTCTTGCTGTCACCCCACTGGTCATTATCTTTAATATAAAATGTCAATTAGTGGAGCTTTGAATATTAAAATTGACATCATTAATCACCAGCTAGATGGAAATCCCAGCCTCTGATATTAAAATGTAATGGTTTTCATTTATATGCACCACCCCGATATTCTCACCATACTTTTGACTGCTTTGCATATATGATGCTGCATGAAATATTGGTCCAATATGATCATAATTTCCAGAGAGACTGGGCTGGCTGAGTCGATGTCCTTGAGCTCCACAGGAGAAGGCGAGAAACGTGGGCTCTGGACAGGCAGCTGCTGTTTTTGTTGATTTCTTGATAACAGTGTTGAGACAGAAGGATAATTCAGCATTCTGTACATCTGTTCAATAACAGGACCCACTGCACTCTATTTTTCTTTTGGTCTTCAGTGTCTGATCAATAGGTAAAAATCAATTCCCAGCAAGTCAGCCAACAGCTCCCTCAACACTACTTACTGTGCACACGTGTGTGTGTGTGTGTGTGTGTGTGTGTGTGTGTGTGTGTGTGTGTGTGTGTGTGTGTGTGTGTGTGTGTGTGTGTGTGTGTGTGTAGGGGATTGCTCATGCAAACAGTTTGGAGCATGGTGTTTTAGTATGCAATGGTAATGCTGCATGTGTGCGTGTGTGTTAGCATGTGGGATTAACCTCCTCTGTCAGGGGAGCAGGTGGGGCTCAGTCTTATATCCAGTTTTGCAGTTTGAACACACCCATCTCCACTTCCCCCTTCTTCCTGAGTCCTCCAGGTCCTCTGCTTCGCTTTTATTGCCCGTAGCCAGAGTAAAACAGGCTTCTTCCAACAGAACTTCAATGTCCGCTGTTAGAAAAAGAGCTGAGAAGATTCACAACCATTCCCACCACCTGCTGATTTTTATTCAGAAATATCGATAAGACGTTGCTGTGTGAAGAAAATGAAGCGCTTGCCTTCACTTAAATGTGATTAACCCTGGTCTGATTTCTTTCTGTACTACTAGAGTTTCACCTCTGCCTTCTTTTCTCCCTCTTGCTGTGTGTGATGAAGCTGTTTATAGTTCACAGCTATACTGAGTTGTGGTGTGATACTCTTATTATAGATTTATTGTTAAAGCCTTGGGAGCATGACATCAGGAAGTGAACTCAAAATGTTACATCTTCAGTTGTGCGGCTGTGAAAAAGTTTGTATGGTGGTAAGGATGTATGAGCAGGTAAGCTCTCAGTTAGCAAGCACTCGAACATTAATAAGCAGTTTGGAGTCCGATCATGTGACCTTTCACCTGTAATATGTCCAACAAGTTGATTCTCTGAAGAGTGCTTCTCTTACAGAATCCAGTTCATTAGATTTTATTATGATTGTTGCTGATGGATGGGCTGGGCTGAATATTTCTCTTGCTGTTCTGCTCATTTTAACGCACGGCGGTCTCTTTTACTCAGAATGGCACAAAAAAACAAAGACCATCCAGTGAGCGGCAGTTCTGCGAAAAGAATGAAGAGAGAGGTCAGAGGAGAATGGTGAAAGTGGTTGGAGCTGACAGAAAGGCTACGATAACTCCATGGTGAGCAAAAAGCTTCTCAGAATGAACAACACGTTGAACCTTGAGGCAGATGAACTACAACAACAAGACCGCATGAGGTTCCACTCCTGTCAGCCAAGAACAAGATATCTCAGACTGCACCCAGCACAGGCTCCCAAAAACTGGACAGCTGAAGACTGGAAAAACGTAGCCTGAATCTGGATTTCTGCTGAGGCAGCATGAATCCATGGACCCAACCTGCCTTGTGTCAACAGTCCAGGGTGCTGGTGGTGGTGGTGTAATGGTGTAGGGAATGTTTTCTTGGCCCACTTTGTGCCCCTTAATACCAATCAATCATGGTCTGAATGCCACAGCCTATCTGAGAATTATTGCTGACCATGTGCATTCTTTTATGGTCACAATTGACCATCCTCTAATGGCCACTTCCTGCAGGATAATGCTCCATGTCTAAAACTGGTCTCATGAACATCACAGTGACTTCAGGGAACTTCAGTCGCCTCCCCAGTCACCAGATCCGAATCCAGTAAATATATGATAATTATGTAACTGTCACTTTAAAAGAATTGACAGTGAAATGTTAGCCACAGTCCAATCCTCCAATCAGTCTCCACTTTGCTATGTACCGTAATGTTTTCTTAAATAAACTGTGGACTATAAGAGTGATGCATGGTTTCATTAAGTGTTCTCTCCTATCTTAAGCTTTTCTTTCATTGTATAATTTGCAAATGGAGACTTCAAGTCGGAAACTCCACTATCACCCACAATGTATCAAAACTGGTGAACTGATGTGCGAACCTGGTGGTAGTGGAAACATCTAACTTCCTGTTTCTGAGTGGGGAACTGTTTGTGTTTATGCACGCACCCACAATGCAAAGGACTGCCCTCCTTATCGGACCCCACTGAGCACGTGGGCTGGAGGTGTGATTGACTCCCAGGTCAGAGAGGCATTAGACTATGCTGTATTTATCTCTGCAGAGCACTGCACTGTCCATAATGTGTCATGGAATTAAGATGACAGAAATTCATCAGTTAAACAGTTAAAGAAATAAGTATCAGTCTGTTAGGAGGAGTTTTTTTCCTCCATGTTGTTGGGTTAGTGGTTATTGTCTCTGACAGATTGTGTTTGTGTGTGTATCACTCAACGTATAGGTTTTCTTGAAATGTAGGCTATATTGTCCATGTTTGATCCATCAAAGTTGCTCCTACTGTCTTTAGTCCAGACATTGTGTTTGACATGAATATTTACCTGGAAGGCCTCTGCATGAACTTCTCACACTTGGTCTGACGGGACTGTCTCAGCCTTCCTGCTGTTGAGTGCTGAGGAACAAAGCTCCCGCCTTTCCCCATTCATCATCAAAACATTGTACTTCCTATGCTTTATTAATGCGTGGTTCTGCATTCTCTTAGCAGAAAGGCACTCTGGGACTCGTAGGTGAAATATTCTGCATCAAATGAAGATGACTGCCTGTTGGTAAAGTGGTGTTTTTGTTAGGAGAGCTAGCTTACCGTATTTATACTCTGCTTTTTTTGTCTAGTAAATGGGAGAGTGTTAGGACATGCAGGAAAGGTCATGAGTTGAAACCCGTGATGTCGTGAGTGCATGAGATCGTCCTCAGCTTATTGTAACAGGAAGTTCATCCTCTCCTTTTTCTCATGCCTACTTTTCTCACACATACTTTCATTCTCTGCTCGGTGCTGTGACTTCCTGTGTATTTTGAAAGCTGTCTGTGTTTTTGAGTCATTCTCTGAAGTCAGCATTTACCGTGTAATGTGTGGCATTTACAGAAACCCACCTCACTTAACAAGAAGAATAAGTCACATGAAGTCATATTATTATTTGAAGCTTTGTAGCAAAATATTTGAGTTGAGTTGTGTGCGGGTGTGTTTTCCATTTGTACCTGACTGAATGAATTTCAGCTCTTTAAATGGCTCAGAATATCTTTGATATGATTAGGCTGAAAGAGATAATCTTGTTCCTGTTTTCCCTTATTTATATTTTCATAATTGATGATGCAAGGTCCCTTTGTACTGTGGTGTTTGTTACTGAAAACTCCAGTGTTGAATGGGGAAGAACTGGACAGGCATGTGCCACCTGCTTTTTGATACTCATCACAGAGGAGCTTCACATACACAACATTTGCATATAAACAGCTCGTTGTTTAATAGTTCCAGCCCTCAGGGGTCGCTCAGACTTAAAACAGCCTGGCATTAATCTTGTTTCAGGTACCGGTGAGATGATGAAATGTGGTCCAGGAGGTCCAGTTTGAGAAACAGATCAATGTATGAAGTCTTGTTAGACACCAAAACCCTCCACAGTGGTTCATAATTCTATGAAGCAGGATTTTACAACTCTACATATTTGATTGGCCAACGTACTGTTTGATGAAGATTGCGTTGTGGTAAAAGTTTAGGGCTACCCTGCTGCTTTGTTTGCTGGAGCACTCTGCATTGCACCCCTACTGAGTCACTCTAACCCCTCATTCAAATGAATAAAAGGTGTCATTATAACATGTGGACTGCTTTGGCTAAAACTGGGATATTTACACACAAACCTGATGATTTTTGTTGTCATTAGAAACTGTGAACACTATCCACATGTATAAAATCAAACAGCAACTGAAATCTCTGGCAATTGCATTTGAATCCTGTTTCCTCCTGTTTGGCCATCGTGACTCAACACACTTATCTTTGTGTTAATCCTTTCTTTTGTCACTCTGCAGGGCGGGACGAGCGCTGCGGGAGACGGACACATGAAGCATGAGAGGGTGGAGCTGAGGCTCAGCTGACCCTTCCCCTTCCTTCTCCTCCTTTCCCCCCAGTGCTCCATTCGATCAGCACCTCCCCCCTCCCTTTCCCTCCTTTCCTCTTCCTTTCTCCCATCACCCTGTTGGATCTCACCCATCTTGCCTCCCCTCCTCCTCTAAACCTCAATCAGCCGTGCCCAATGTACTCCCCAGAGCAGGAAAACATCTCCACCACCGCCTCCACCAAAGTGCCAGTGAAGTATGGAGAGCTCATTGTGCTGGGGTAAGCATCAACACATTACATGCAACACCAATATATCCAGAACACACCTCTGTGACACTAATATTATGGTCTAAATAAGAAGTAAGTGTAGACAAGACGCTCAAATTCCAATCATATCATATAATCGATTAAATGAGACGATAATCAGCACATTAATCATTAATAAAAATAATCATTATTTGTAGTCCTCTGGTCAAGATAATAGCATGTTTTTTTTTTTTCCCCTCAATTTCCTCAAACAATCCTTATCCTTAGATGAAACTATCTTAAGATTGATAATGAATGTGTTGATATCTCTAGGGGATGAGGTTTGTTTTCTTGGTTACTGCATGTGTGTAGATTGAATGTGAACTGTGTGTATTGGCGATGATTGACTGTATTGGTCGGACGGTGTTGGCTCTGTGAGTCATGGCTGATAATGGCTGGATGTGTTGGTCACAGTTGTTGGCTGGTCTAGTTCACTCCAATCAGTGTTTCCAACCCTCCCAGTGTTTGCGCTCTGGTTTGTAACCACATGAGTTCACTCTGCACGCAGACCTAAAAAGTGACCTACCCATGTGTGCTTTCTGGTTTGAGTTCTTGAGGTATATAAATTGAAGACAGTTGCTGAAACAAGTCAAGTATTTTTTTAAACGAATTCACTTCCACGCAATAATTTTGATAATGTGCAATTTGACATTTTTACCTCTTAAGGCGGAGACACGCAATTACAATTATACAATTATAGGGGTCGCTGCCAATTATCGTAAAGATTTGTTTTATCATGTGACAAAGTTCAGTCACCTCCAGCTCCCTCACCATCTTTACGTGTGGTTTGTGCAGTATTTGTTGGTTCAGGCCCGTTTTCAGATTTGTCCCAAGCTTTAAACTACCTTTGTAAATGCAGACACACATGGATTTCACACTATTCTGCTGACAGACAGTGGATGATTTTACATATCTAAAAACAGGCTTTTTTAAATGTTAATTAATAGGAAGGATATGCACTTGTTACAATTCTTTAGATAAATAAATTGTTTTGGTAAGAAACACTTTATGTAAACATAACTTTGCTGCTTGAAGGCACCAGGATACAAACAGTAAAATATTTATGTGGATGCAAAGTCTGAAATACAAGAAGTAGTTGTGTATATTTAATGGGACTTCCTATTGTTCTTATGATTACCATGTGCCAAAGATGTCATATTAGATAAGAGATCATAAATTTAAGAACAGTGTAAATAGTGGTGAATAACAGAAAAGGAGCCAATGCTGTGATACAAGACTAAGTGTCCTGGGGGAATAAACACTAAGGATTTACTGTACAAGCACTTTGATTTGTCAATTAACCTTCGGATATCTTCTAACAAGCTCAGCAGACTAAGCCTCTGAATGGTTCAGCAGAAGAGTTGACAACAAGATATGAACAAAGGCAGGGATCCAGAGAGAACAAACGGAAATGCTTTTCAAGACAGCAACAGAAACAACTGGGATATTTTTTGCCCCGTCGCACAGGGTCATGCACTGCGAGTACACACAGTTAGCATTGTTCAGCCAGAGTTACAATTAAGTATTTTTGGAAGATGAGATTAACCACATTGCTCGTTATATTACAAGATGGGATCGGTTTGGCCAGAAGCAGCACCGGATTCTCATCTTAAACACCTTGGCTTTCTCTTCCTCCAGAGAGTTGTTTTGACTCGAGTCCACATACTCAGCTGTAGGAAAAACCCTCGACCCCACCCTATATCTCTAGCATAGGAGACAACTGCATACATACACAGACAAACACAAACACACACACTCACACACACTTTCCTCAATAACAACTGACAGCGAAGGACTTCCTTTATCTGTCTCCTGTTTATTTCCCAAAGGGCTATTCCACCCCACTCCCCATCCCAGCCCACTCTGCAGGAATGCAGATGTCGGAAAGACTCCTTACACGCACATACACACACTTCCTTGCGCTTGTACGAGACAGACACAGCTATATACACACACATATTTTTCATGTGTCACACAGGCACACACACAGTTGGTTTCACAGCTGACTCACAGTTTTGTTGTTCTGAGTTATTCTGGAGCCGCATTGTCAGGGAGATGACCGTGGAAATTTTCCCTAGTGGAAAAACTGCAGTGAGCAGTAAATGCAGTCCCATGCCTTTACAAGGGAGAACCCCGGTTTTCCGTTTTGCTCTGATTTTTCCGCTCCTAGTTTTTGATTCTAGGTCAGGTCACCCGTCTTAAAAGGTCAACAGGGGCACTTCACGCCGGTTGACATGAGGAGTCACACTGTGCTGCAAGTATGGCTGCTCTAAGTGCAGCGAACACTTTAATACACATTACAGAGCTGGAAGTGCATTTGTTTTCTATGTGGCCTCAGTGGGAGTTGAGCCCCTAACATTAGAACCATGCTCTCACCAACCCTAAGGGAATGTGACACAAACTATTCACTCTCATTAACATGTGGTTTCTTTAAAATAAAAGCCATATAAGGTGGTGGAAACATATGATGCCCTTTTACCCTTGCCAAACACATAACACGGCTTTTATGTTGCTCCTAACATTGACAGAATCTTAAATGTTGCGAACCCTGATTGCAATTAACCTTTCCAATTAGCATTTTGCTGTTCATGAGGACCATGTTGTGAATGAGAATGCACCAAAG
This sequence comes from Seriola aureovittata, assembly GCF_021018895.1. Lineage (NCBI taxonomy): Eukaryota > Metazoa > Chordata > Actinopteri > Carangiformes > Carangidae > Seriola > Seriola aureovittata. The sequence continues at coordinate 21,442,451 of NC_079377.1, forward strand.
GTTAAGGCTGCCTACTGCTAAACGGTATAAAGCTGCTTATATCCCTTCAGGTGCAGTTAAATTTTACTGTGACAGTGTTTCCTACTGTGTGTTGTCGAAGCTTGACAAACGTGTTGACTATATTTCCCTCTTCATGAAACATTTGCAAAGCTGATTTTTTTTTTACTGAAGAGTTTACATTCATGTTTGCTAGCTTCCAGTCTTCTTCTTCCTTGTTTTTTTTGCTGGCACCTTGCTTTGCTTCTTTGCATGTCAGCATGTTTTGCAAGCCAGCTGTTGATCAGTGGAATAACAGAAATTTGTTGTATAGTACAAATAAAAGTGGGACTCATAAAAAACATTGCTCCATAGTGCTGCTAGGATTACATTTAAGCCGTAGCATGACTTACATCCAGACAAACTCCAAAACTCTCAGCTCACAAGCAAATTATTGGAAACAACTGCACAACAAAACTCATACCAGTTTAAAATACATTCTACTTGATCACATCCTAAATTGATGCTTGACTGTACAGAACTGACCACTTGATTTACTTGCTTCACATCATTTCTCTTCGCACATTTTCTCTGAGCAAAATTCTGAAACTGGGATCATTAAGTCACAGTGGATCAGCCAGATAATCACACTGAATCGACACTTCATTCTCACAAAAAAAGAAACCCCTGACATATCGACAGCAAGTTAGAGGTCTGCAACCAGGAAAACTATTTATAGGAGGGTCAGCTGAACTGTAGACCAGTGTCTGATAAGTAAAAAATGTCAGTTATGATAATACTTTCTTGCAACAATCATTTGCTTTTTCTCATAAAAAATGTTTTCAGTGTTTAGTAATTGAAAGGAAAAACACCATTCTCTCTTTGTGCCAAACTGGGTATTCAAACTGGGTCCTCGTGCTTGTTATGGTCGGTTTTTGTTTGCTAGGTGATGGTTGAAGTTTACAGTAAACTACTTGCAAGCCAATATAAACTGTTCTCACGATTGTGCTAACTAAATGGCTGTAGCTGCAGTGAACTCCTCACATCTGGCGCTCTGCAGCAAGGCTGAAAGTGCTTTGATTTAATTGTGGCTCCTGTGTGACCAAGAACAGACTCGCACACGCAAATACTAATGGAGAAGCCCATCAACACGTAGCACAGTGTTGTATCTGACCTCCTCAGTAACCCCAATCCAACATTACCATGTTTGAAGCCCTGTGTTGCTAACGGCCTAATCCAGAGGAATGCTGCAGCGTCTCTGGGGACGATCTGTTTAGAGGCACAGTGGACATCCATGTGGCTTTTTAAACAACTGTGACATCACTGGATACACTGCAGTCCCTCCAAATCCACCTCTGTCTGTCCAGATACTGTACATCTGCGATTCAGCTGTGGTGCATTGGCAGGATATCATGCGTTTCTAAGACAGTATAGATTTGCACATGGAGATGGAACTCGCTGCGTTTCCTTCCACACCGTATGTTTAGTTTGGCACTGAGACATTTTAACATCTATTTTTTCATTTAACTTTTTAATATTTAGTTACTCAGCCATAGGTAGTAATTTCTTAAGCTTTCTTAATGTTTTTGTAGGGTTGCTCTATAAGTGGTGGCTTGTTAATGCACACTGTGCTTTAGTTTACTGTGTTTGGAGGGATCACACTCACACACACAGGCCTATTGCTAATTGTGGGAATTGAAGAATACACTATGTGTCTGCGCACAAAGACTAACTTTTTCCCTAACTCTCGTCCTTCCTGCCTGTATGAAAAACCTGTCCACACACACACACACACACACACACACACACACACACACACACACACACACACACACATATAAACACACACTTGTGACGAACCTTTGGCCTTTCTGCCATTGTTTTTCAGAATATGTGGATGCATGTATGTACACGCACACATTACTGCTACCCATGGGAACTTGGGTTTGAACTGCCAGCAAGACTTTGAGCTTTCTCCAGCAGACTGCCCTGCCCTCTCTCCGGTTACGGGCTAAACTTCACCATGGTTACGCTCTTGCCATGGTTACTCTTCCCAAACGTTGCTGTGGCTCTGTTCCCTCACCATGGTTACTCATAAACCCTCCCAGCGTTGTTTGATCCCAGCAGATCTGCTCTCTGAGAGAAACATTTAGCTGTAGGCTGGGCGTCCTTACAACCTGTCTGTGCCGTCTTTACTGGACCCAGTGTAGTGGGTGGGTTCATTTTAGGAGTCTGATTGGTCAAAGACACGCTCCAACTGGGCTCAGGTTCTATACACCATGCCGAGTTCTGCTATTTTAAACACATCTTTTTCTCTTGTTTTCTCCTGTTTTTGTTTACTACTTTAAAGAAAACTTTTCAGACATTACACACTCAAACCTTTGATTTCTGTATGTGCTTACCTGCAACTGTGACTATTTATCATGACTGTTTCTTAAACATTTGTAACTGTGTTTTTAAAGTTTATCACTGGATTCCTGCTTTGGAAAGTTTTAGGTAACGATACATGCTCTGAACGTTTTGGAGAAGTCAAGAAAGTTATTTTTTATTGTATTTCATTTTATTTTCATTCATTTTTTCTGACTTTTTAATATCATGTTTGTCAACATTAAGACACTATTGAAAAGAACAATATACATGATTACATTAGTGAGAATTACTGGATTTTTCTTTAAAATAGCTAATTAATGACAAACGTTAATTGAAAACTGCAAAACAAAAGGCTGATGGAAGCAGTTATCACAGCAGTATATCAGTAAAGTCAGAGGAGTCCATAACTTTTGTGGCTGCTGGATTTCATAACAGCGTTTAAGGTAGCGATCGGCATTTATGTATGCGGTAATGTTTATAAAGCTGTGGTGCTGCTCTCAGGAATTTCCCTTGACAGTGATGACGGCTTATCTGAAACACGTGTGTGCAGTAAAGAATAAAATCTTGTAACTTCTATATATTCACAGACCCACCAACTGATCTTCACATATGTGCACGAGTAGCTGGAACCCAAAAGTACAGCTACAGTGTTGAACTCATCGGCTGCTGCAACAAATGTGAACTTTCTTTCTCCATTTCTCCATTTTTAAATCACTTAAATTTGTTGCTTATATTATTTTTGTCAATGGGTTGAATGAGATATCTTGATTTTTATAAATGCAGTTTTTTCTCACCGTGGTGTCTAAGCACTGTTGAGGATCGTCTGCTCAGAAACACACTGTTGATATACTGATATACTGAAACGTAGATGGAGATGGTATTTCTATTTCTTACTTTAGGATATCAAGCAAGACACACACACACACACACACACACACACACACACACACACACACACACACACACACACACACAGACACAACAGTCCCGGTGTTGTTGGGAGTCATAGAGACTCCATTCTCTCGGAGGGAACGCCTCTGTTTATTCTCCTTTCCTCAGTCATGTATCAGGCTAAATGAGTCTCTCTGTGTGTTTATTTTCTCAGTCCTTCTGGGGTTATGTTTGAAGGGCTCTGTTGTTTATGGGGATATGATTTGCTTTTGTAAAAAAGCAGGTATGAAAAGTATAGGCTGTTATTTGTGTGTGTGTATGCACATAGCCATGGAGGGAGGGCACCAAAATGCCTCGAGCGTTTTCCACAATGACTGTTTTTCCAGTGTATTATACAGCTGCTCAGACAATAATGCCCCATTGTTTATTGTTTCTTTGCATGTATGTGTGTGTGTTTGTGTGTGTTTGTGTGCATGTCTGTGTATGTATGTGTAGGTACAATGGCTCTCTGCCCAACGGCGACCGAGGTCGACGTAAAAGCCGTTTTGCACTTTGTAAGAGGCCGAAGGCAAACGGGGTGAAACCCAGCACAGTTCACGTCGCCTGCTCTCCACAGGCAGCCAAGGTGAAACACACGCACACACACACACACACACACACACACACACACACACACACACACACACACACACACACAGAGTAACACACAATACAGTATCATTTGACCCATTTTTAAAAGGTACAATGGTTTTTACACAGTGTTTAACTGGAACATGAGAAAGAATTATAAGAGAAACAAATGTGAACAGTTCAGTGGAAAGAAACTGAGTTTTTTTTTTTTGTTGTTTTTTAACAAAGTCCTGGGAGACACATGCTCATGTGTTTCCATCAGCAGTTATAAGGTCGTCCAGAAATCCTCAAATCTATTAAATGAACAGGGGATTGTAAGGGGTGTGTGTATGTGTGTGTGTGAGAGGACCTTTGCTTTTTTTGGTTTAACATTTGCACTTAATGGATTCTCTGAGGACACACACTCTCTCTCGCTCACACACAGGCCAGGCTTTTAGCTGCAGTAATTTAAAGAGTCTGGAAGAGTGATTGTCCTTTTCTGTCATGTGGGTGGTCCTGGTCCTGACTGACCGAAAAGACATTGAGGCTGTCGTAGGTCCAGCTAGTGACTACATAACTGAACTCCTCACCCACCCCACCCTTCCTCTGTCTGTCTGTCTGTCTGTTGTTCGCTGTCAGGATCAGTGAAGAGATGTCAGAGGTGTTTTTGCGATAAAGCATAGTCAGGTTCAGTCCCTGTTTACATTTCAAGTGGAGAGTTTTAGAGCATCTAAAGGATCTTGTCTTTTGTCTTTCTCCCTCTCTTTCTCCCCTCACTATTAATTTCCCCCTCCTTTGTTCTTTCTGCCTCAACAGGCCATAAGTAACAAAGACCAGCACAGCATCTCGTACACTCTGTCTCGAGCCCAGACGGTGGTGGTGGAGTACACCCATGACAGCAATACAGACATGTTCCAGGTATCAAGCCTCAGCTTTTATCAGAATGACTAGATTTTTACAACCAATTTACAGTCCTTGTTATTTTCCACTTCACTGCTGCACTCACACACACCTGCTTAAGTAGGGGTTGGTAGCAGAACTGGACCATTGAATGTGTTAGAGCAGAGGTTTTTAAGCTGCACACAAACCAGCGTTAGACTTTGTGTTAGAGTGTAAGTGATTCAATTTTTAATGTTAGTCATCAATTATTTAAATATCAGCAGTTTCAGCATATTCATGTCGATGTCGATACACAGTTTATTGCAGCTATATTACGTTTTTTAACTCAAATACAGGCAACAATGTGCATCTAATAATCAGTAGATTGCAATATAATTGGGTCAGCTGTTTGAGATAAAGCTGGTAAAGTCCTTAAAACACAAATATACAAAAATCATTTAGATGAAGTTCAAAGTTCATTCTTGACCTTGGAAACAACAGTCATGAAAATAATCTCACCACAAAGTCTGTGTTAACTGTTTTCTGAGCTTTCATGTAGTTGTAGAAATTTCCCTTTTTAAGAAGCTGACATTCACTCGCGACCAGTTATGAAAAACCACCACAGTCCATTTAGTAGCTGTCCCGGAGCTTTTGAACATATCACATGGTATTCATCAGCAGAGGGGGAAAAAACTCATTAACTCTTGAAATACATTTTGTATTGAGTGTTCAACACATAACACTGACGATGTGTCTGAGTCAGGCGTGGATTAAAGGTTTCAATTCTGCATTATCAACACACTGTTTTTCCAAAGTCAGCCTGTTCCCTGCTTGAATATAGCATTAACACTCTGGGAGGCCGCTGTGTGCGAGTAGCTGTCAGTACCCATCATCATAGTACAGAGTGTCCCCAAAGTTATTATGGGTTTTGTAGAAGTTAGCAATGCATGTGAACCAGCTGAAAACTCGTCTCCAAGGTCATCTGGCTTCATGTAGTTTAAGAAACAGTGTCTCGTGTTTTTTTCATCCACCTGTCATTCTTTTTAATTTAAAATAGGTTCTGTATTGTACATATTCTCTATTTATTCCTTAAACAGCTTTTGTTTCTGTGTTTTATGTTCTTACTCCCCACGGAGAATCATTTATTATTGTTCTTAACTAATCTTGAAATCTGTCTGGAACTCGTTATAACACATCTTCATCTCTGTCCACCAGATCGGTCGATCGACAGAGAGTCCCATAGACTTTGTAGTGACGGACACGGTGGCGGGCAGCCAGAGTAACGCAGACACCCAGTCGGTTCAGAGCACCATCTCCCGCTTCGCCTGCCGCATCATGTGCCAGCGCACGCCGCCTTACACTGCTCGCATCTATGCCGCAGGCTTCGATTCTTCCAAGAACATCTTCTTAGGGGTGAGCTGTGCTTCGTCTGGTGTCCCAGACACGTGTAGACGAGTGTTACGGAGTGAAAGACAAAAACATAAAAGATAAAAGCATAAAGCACCACAAGGAAATGTGACCGAAAGACTGAGAGATGAAAGAGTCACACAGCTTGTGTTCTGGTGATATGAAAGATAAAACTCTCAGTGCAAAACCTTTAACCTGTTTTCTTTCCCCAATGATGTTGGCTTTTATTCTTTATCTATTTTTCATTTAATGTATTCTTAAATTCTTGATAATTTACATTAAAGCTCCATCTTGTCATATTGATGTTTTTGCATTAACATGGTGCTGCTAAATTTTCCACTTTACCCTTTCAATCAACTGAGTGACGAGTAGAACATGGGTGTTACACACATTAGGGTCGGGACTATAAAATGAACAATTGAATTGCTCACATCCGCCCATGTCTTTGTTTTCATCAGGAGAAAGCTGCTAAGTGGAAGACGCCTGACAGTCAAATGGACGGGTTGACCACAAACGGCGTGCTGGTGATGCACCCTCGGAACGGCTTCACCCAGGACTCCAAACCGGGCGTCTGGAGGGAGATCTCGGTCTGCGGCAACGTCTTCACCCTGCGAGAAACACGCTCGGCACAGCAGCGGGGAAAGATGGTGAGAGAAGATATAAAACATGAAAAGCACGTAGTACAGCATTAACTTATCGCGGTAGTCACTAGTAGTCACTCTCTTTTTTTAGCTCTGTTTTTGGTCTCCGCCACCTGCTGAGGGAAATATCCGGATCTTTAGCTGCTAAATGCGCCACCGAGTTCACCAGCTGTCTGTCTGCTGTTTGGTGCTTAGCAGGTAGTCAAAATCAATACGAGAGTGTTGAGAATGAGCCGGGCCAGTTGCGGGCCAGTTGCGGGCCAGGCAGCTAAACAGTGAGCTGAAACTCACTTTAAAGCTCCGTAAAGCTCGAGGGGATCTGCAGAGTTGGGTGATAATTCTCTGTAGGTTCATCACTATGACATATATTCACATTGTTTGCACGTTGTTATTTGATACGTTGGTATTAAAAATGACATAAAACGCCGAGTTGGATATCAGCTCAAACTTCTGATAGAAGCAGCTCGTCAACGTGGACAAAGTTTGAACTAGACGACCTGATTTTTCAAACTGGTTTCGTTTCAGAAAAAGCCTCTTTCTATCCTTTACAACTTTCCCATCCTTTCCTTCATCATCACACGCTCGCACCGACAGCGGGAGGATGGTCAAAGCCAAACAACACATGGAGGTTATTGGGGTGGCGTCTCCATGGCAACGGGTCCGGCTGTCAAAGTTGTGTGTAACAGGACCTTATAAGAGGATCCTCCGGCTGACGTCAGAGCCTCTCAGCCAATCACAGCACTCTGGCCACTTGTGGCATTTGTCTGATTGGATTCAGGTTGTTGTTGATGTGTTTAATTAGATCTTTGGTTTTTTTTTTTTAATTCTCCTCTCCATCTTCACCTCCCACACTGCACACATCATCAACCACAAGCTCACAGTCAGCATGTCCTCACAACATTAACCCGCCTCTTTATCTGGCGTCCCACATGCTTTCAAGTCACACCAGCGCAGCAGAAATTAACAGCTCTCTTATCTCCACCTGGCCTTTACCATACAGAGAGTTAACCACATGTGCATTATCTACTGCTATAGAAACCACTCATTATTTCACAGGTGATGGGCAGTTTAGATTGTTAGCTGTGGGCAAGCACCTATTTTTATTATGTATGGTGACAGAACATGATGGGGTTTAATTGGCTGAATGCACGCAGGAGCGAAGAACAGTCAGTGAAGTCTTGTGTTGTTCTGGTTGATGGTGATGATGTTACAGCAGTCTTACTGTGAAGGTGTAAAGAGACAAACTAGAATCATCACACATTTCTGAATAATATGGAGTTTCACTTGCAGATGGAAAAATACAGCATTTGGAAGTTTATACTTATTGAAATGTCTTCTACAATCTCATGCCTTGTGTTCTCCTTTGAGACAGAATTAGAAATAAAAATGGAGGAGTGATTTATATTTTATATTTTTTTCGTTTCTCGAGGGCGGCTCTAATATTTCGTGACTTCATGGGAATGCTCTTAAGAAGACAGTGTACTGGCCAGCTGTGCAGAGGAGAAAGAGGAAGCCAGGGTTTGAGCCTCTCTCTCTCTAGCTCTCTCTCATCATTCTTGAGACGTCTATTTCTGTAATTTTGCATGTGAACAACAGAGTACAGCTCTGAAAATGTGCGCCATCATCCCAGTTTTAAAAGCTAGCATGTTGTCGCTTGCCCCCCCCCCAAAATCCTCCGCCCTGTTCCCTCTATGATGGTTAGCTATTCACCCTGCCTTTGAGTATGGCCGTTAAAGATAAGGTATAAACACTTTTGATTTCCAAACCACTTCTTTCCCAGCATACACCAGCTCTAAAACGAACAGATTGTCGGATAGCTTTGGAATCCCTTTGACCCCGAACAGTTCAGATGTTGGATTAGCGTTGTCTGTGTGTCCCGCCGCTTCTGTATCTTCCCAAACCAGTGATCCATCATTTACACCCACTTCACGCCATGACCTGTCAGCTGTGCAGCGGTGAGGTTGAAGTTGCTGTGTCTGCTGGGAACTTTCATTTGTTACACAACTATTTGCGGCACTTTTCATGTGAACAACTGAGTGCAGCGTTATGAATGTCTGAGACTGTCTGGAAATGTGCAGCATTATCCCCATTTTTAAACCATGTCGTTTATTGTTTGCTATTAAGAATAATACAATGTTATGTTTATATTCAGTGCCGAGTAGAAGCTCTTTCAGCTTTCTAATCTAGTCTATTACCGACCCCCTTAAAACCTTTGCAAGTACACAGCTCTCTAAATGGGATAACTGCCCTTTGTTAGTGAAGGTTAACATCTGAAGGACTTTCTGATTGAATGGGAGGAAAAGAGTCGTCTCAGCAGGTTTACCAAGAAGCTCTCAAAGCTGCCTCGTACTCTACGTGTGTGTTAACAGATACCTGAGGTGTGCGGATGGATGATTTTTAGCTTTTAAAAAAACCTTGTTTAACCCTGTTTAATTAATATAAAGCCGTGAACCATGTGATGTGTCGTAGCTATTGGGAAGTTTGCTTCAGTTTTTGGATGGACTCACTCAGCTTTGCCAGCGGGGCAGCTGGTCGTCCTTCTGCAGTTTGACACAAGGTTGAAGCCAGCGTAATTAGGAATATCTTACATTGCAGTACACACACACACACACACACACACACACACACACACACACACACACACACACACACACACACACACACACACACACAGATTTTTATGGAGCCTGCTGTGGGTATTGGGAAGTATAAGAGTATAGTGTTCTAGCTCCTGCTGTGTTTAATAAAAGCTTTTGTGCTGATAAATGATCCTCTTTAGTGTAATTAAACGATAACTGTGTGTGGAGGGTGGGAGTGTGTGAATCGACCCTGAGCACTAGGATCATTGAATTTGAGTGTGGTTATTTATTGATCGGGCAGACAGTTTTTCATATGGTCAACTTTTATTTCAGCTTGACGGTATGTTAATAATATAAAAGTTACTGATTTGAAATCAGCTGGGCAGAAGAAAAACAACAACTGCTGAGACTCTGAGCTCAGACCCGTTGCAGCTGAGCGGCTCGCCGGCCAACGGCAGAGAGACTGTGGTTTTTCTGGGCAGATGTGAATGTGTGTTGTTTTATCAATGTGACATGAAGAGCGCACATGCACCCAGCGAACCTTCCTGGGTTACATGAAGGTTAAAAAGCGTCACCAGCCGGCGGCAGTGTGATGCTGCTGCCGCCGCAGAAATGTGTTTGCCCCGAGACCCACAGTGACCTCAACACCAGCGCTAACATGAGTGATCTCACACAAACCCCGGGAGCTGCCCGTCCCCTCGTCTGTGTATGGATTTTTTTTTTCTTAGGCTATTTCTCTTCTGCTCCCCTCCCTCTTTCATCATCTTGTCTTTGTCCCACACTGGTTATCTCAACCTGGAACTTCCCTCTGTGTCTGATCTGACCCCAGTCAAAGTGAGAGCCTCCTAAAGACTGTAGTTTAATACATTTTCCAGTAGCTTTCCGCTCGCCCCCCAAGCTCGGCTTGTTCTTTCAATTTCCTCATGTCATCTTGCCTCCAGCTGTTAGTCCCCTGCATCCTCCCTGAATCACTCTGCCGTCAGACAGAGAAATGGGAATGCTGGAGTTACACTGCCACCTACTGTGCTCAGATAAAACAACTTTACTGGACTTAAAAATCACCTAAACATTGATCAGTGTTGTATGAACCTAAGCTGAAAACTGAATTTATTGTATATTATTGTTGTGAGCTGAAAACAATTTGTCAGTTGATTGACAGAAAATGAATCAGCAACAATGTTGGCAATCAGTCATTTCAGTGGTTTAATCGAGCAAAAGCTGTGCAACTTTTCTCAGTTTAATGTCACTCAAATCAATATCTTTGGATTAGGATGGATGGCACCATAAAAGAAGATATTTAAAGATGTTTGACCTGAACTGCACTTCACATTTTATCATTTAAAGGACAAGAAAAAGTAGGAGAAATACATGAATGAATAAATACAACCATGTCCCTAAGGTCGTTCCTGGTGGACAAAAACTGAACAAACAATGGAGCAGATGAATGAAGAGGCTGTTTGGACATTTCTAAAAATCCTGCCTACAGCCACCACAAGTTCAAAATGTGGCTGGCTTTTAATTCTGTATGATATTTAATAACCTCATCGTATGACCTGCTGTATTTTATATTCTTATAATTCTGCTGTTCTCACATCTATAACTCTCTATCTCTCTGCTTCAGGTGGAGACAGAGAGTCAGGAGCTCGTCGACGGCTCTCTCATCGACCTTTGTGGCGCGACTCTGCTGTGGCGCACAGCTGAAGGCCTGTCACGCACTCCCACCCTCAAACACCTGGAGGCGCTGCGGCAGGAGATCAACGCGGCCCGCCCTCAGTGTCCCGTGGGCTTCAACACGCTGGCCTTCCCCTCGATGCGTCGCAAGGACACGCCTGACGAGAAGCAGCCTTGGGTCTACCTCCAGTGCGGCCACGTGCACGGCTACCACAACTGGGGCAACCACCGCGAGGAGAGGGAGGGCCGAGAGGGCCGGCACAGGGAGTGTCCGATGTGCCGAGCCAAAGGGCCGTACGTCCCGCTGTGGCTGGGCTGTGAGGCGGGGTTTTACGTGGACGCCGCCCCGCCCACTCACGCCTTTAACCCCTGCGGCCATGTTTGTTCAGAGAAGACGGCGGCCTTCTGGAGTCAGATCCCACTGCCGCACGGCACACACACCTTCCACGCCGCCTGCCCCTTCTGTGCCCAACAGCTGACTGGCGAGCAGGGCTACGTCAGACTCATCTTCCAGGGACCCCTCGACTAGCAGGGGCGCCCTCAGCATCCCGTGAGGGAGGCGGAGCGGGGAGTTTTCTGATTGGACACTGACCCTGCATTGAAAACGGGGACCTACCCAGATATGTTTTCTTTCCTCTACAGTTAAATATAAACTTTTTTCTGGACTTTTTGTCTCTCTCATTTTTAAGTGACCTTTGTATTGCTTTTTCATGAATGACAACAAAGATTTCTATATTTTCATGTGAAACCAGAGACACAAAAACCAAACAAAGAACACTGCTGGGTAAACTTTTTGTGTTTGTTTCTCGGAAAGAACTTCTAACAACAGTATTTATCTAAATTACTAACATACCGTAGTGCAAACATACGGTTTTTATTCATGTTTATTGTTGCAATATACATCTGTGTACATCTGTTAGAGCTAATTTAAACAAAGATGTTTATTTATGGCCCAGGAACCATTGCTCCATTCTTTATCTGTCAGATATGCCTAACTTCAATACTATTTAGCATTTTTAATTTGAAAATACAGTATATTGTTAATCAGATATAAAGTTCTAGGTGTTTTCTGAGGGTTTCAGTCCGTGTCTTTCTCTCATGTTCACCTCTCAGATCTGTTTGTCGTATTTATACACCCTGTCTTCTGGCGTGCTCTCACTGTGTGTGTTAACCGTTCAGTTATACTTCTCTCTCATTAGGCATCACCATGGCCTTCTCACATTCAAAGCAATAGGTTTGGAATGGAAACCTCCTAAAGCATTATGGGAAACTGAGTCGTCTAGGCGTTTTTGTAAACACTCAGACAGCTTGAATGACAGCTCCCTCCCTTTAAAGTCCGAGTGAAACGTTTCTGTGGGTGAGTGATTTTTTTATTTTTTTTCTCTGATCACAGGTTAGCCATGATACCGCAGCTATGTAGCTAATGTCCCACATCACACACACACACACACACACACACACACAACACACACACACACACACACACACACACACTATAACCAGACCTGGTCAAATACTTTTTATGATATTAAAAGTGGAAAGGAACTTGCTCATAGAAAGTGATGGTACAACAATAAGAATACAGATGTTATTAAAATGATAAGAAGTATTGCAGCAGACCAGTGTGGACAGTCTGGTTTATTCTGCTTCTCTGCTCTGGTGTTTGGGGCTTACCTGCACAGGTGCACAAACAGTAATGATCATTATTTTGCCAGATACAGTATTACAATCAGTATTAATGTTAGTTATTTTTGTTGAAATGTTGGCATCTTACAACAACATCCTGACTGTTTTCAAAATGAAGTAAAATGCTGACTCCTGCCAGTATTGTAAAATAATGATGTGTTTTATTTTGAAAAGCTTTGATTCACTGCACCATATTCGGGCATGATTTGAAATACTAGCCATGATTTGATCATCAATACTTATAATACTGTCACCTGAGTTGTGCAGGAAGCCTCATCCATTTCATACATCAAGCAAGCAACTAAACACACTCCACAATAAAACTGTAGCTGTTTGACTCAGGTTTGATGCACGCAAACACATGCATGGCTTCAGCTTACAATACTCTCTTCATGGATGTGCGAGTGTACTTATCAGGGCTTCGTATTCATTTGTGCTTTCCAAATAATGTATAGGAGCCGTCCCCACAGAGCATTATAGGGCTGACGAGCTCCACAGCATGAGTATAAAATATTTGGACCTCCTACTCTACTGAAAACCATGATGAGTTTTATGTTTATATATTTCAGCTGTTCTGTCACGGTGGTGCCATCAGATAAATCTGGTACGAGTGCCTCTTGTCTAAAACTATGAATACTAAGTATGAATACTTCAGTTTAATTAAAATAAAGTCTGTGAGGTAGCAAAACAACAAAAAGAAAGTCTCGGCTGCTGTCTGGTAAATGAAGTGGAGACGGTCCATCAAAGGTCCACTTCTGAGTAAACTTGGCTAATTTTTCTAAAGAACATTTTAAGCTTCAATTATTCATCATTTTTGTATCAAAGTTGTGATTTTAAGAGAGCAGTTTTTTAATCACAGCAGCTGTGGTTTTATTTGTTTATAGTTTGATAAATTTCTGGGGCATTTTATGCTTTTATTAGATAGAAATTAGAAAAATGAAACAAAAAGATGGAGACATGCAACAAAGATCCCATCACCAGTCACAAACCGTAGACACTGGAGTTCATGGTCCCTGCCTCAGTGATTGCAGTGCACACGGCTTCTATCTGCTGCTGGAAGATCATGTGATATTCTTGAAAGCTTGAAAACAGCTACTAAATGGACCCTCTTGTTAGACTGTTATGTCAACTACTGTTTCTAAAGGCCAGAATGAATCCAGGTAGCAAATACAAACTAATTTTCACATAAAAACAATAAAGTAATCACACTATGCCCCTTCTCCTCCACTATAGTGGGTATAATAGTGTGACTACGTGTAGAGAAGTCGATCCTGATATTTTGAGTGAAAGCACAAATTCTCCCTGACTCCTGCCGCGTACACAGAACACATCCTGCAACGCCATGTTGGTCCACTTTGCTCCTGCTGCTGCAGTCGGCAAGAGAAGGAGACACACACTCCAACTGTAGAAACTAAACAGCAGTGCAGCAGCTTTACTGGTCAGAGTCTCTTCCAAACTGTCCACAACACCTTCCTCAGTGCACAGAGCCTCTGCAGGTTTCCTTAGCGTATGTGTGAAGTGTGTGTGAGAGTGAGATTGTAATTTATGTGATCATGATGATTGTATGGAGTGTCTGGTGTCTGGGTAACACGTCTTCAGTTAGTGTGTGTTCATGTGTCCACACAGTAGTTCTCCACACACAGATCATTTTCATCAGTACCCCCCCCCCCCCCCCCCCCCAGTGCTCGGACTGCAACACACCAACTCACCTCAGGGAGAAAAACAATGACCTGTGTCTCTCACACAAACAAACACACACACACACACACTGCTAAAATCTTCTGAGGATACCTCATAAGTTAAAAAGTCTGTTCTGGATTTAAAGGTTTGTGTCTTCCCTCTCCTTCACCCAGTCTTGTTTTGGTTTTCTCTTGTGGCGCCGTGTCTCTCTCTCTCTCTCTGAATAAAGTGTGTGTAAGGGCTTCACTCTGTCTCTGTACTGTTATCTCAGCTTTGTTTCTTCACGTACACGTCCGTCAGTCTGTCGCACCTCCCCTCACTCGCTCTTCTTCTTCTCGGTGTCTCCTTGTGCTTACTAAGGCAAAAGCAAAGAATGTTTCCAGCAAACACTTTTTTGTAACAACTTTAAACAATAAAGTGTAAAAGTGACACGTTTGACTGTGTGTGTGTTTTATTTGAATGGCCAGTAACAAAATCTGTTTTTCAGTTTAGAAATCTAAAGCAGAGAGTAGGATATTTATGTTACTTATTTATTTGTGTTGTGATAAACAAACTCTCAACCTAACCCTGAAATTAGTTAGTTTAGTCAACTCAAGGCATCAACATGTCAAAAAATGTCACGTCATAGTATAATAAGGTATAAAACATTATATTATAGTAAGGCATAAATATGTCAAGAAACGTCCTAGAATTAATTATAAGAATGACATTTCTAGTCATTTTGTGTTAATTTCAATTTCTCCTACTCACATCTTTTTGATGTCACCTGTCCTGATTCATTAAAAAAAAAAAAAACTTTATGGAAAAGAAGAAGATGCCAAATACTGGATCAGATAGAAAAACAAATACAATTCTTAAACGTTTCAGTTCTGTCCTGTGATCTTCGTTGTGTTTCTCTTCTTTGTATTTCGCCTCATTGACACCAGACTTGAAACCATCGTACAGTTAATGTTATTATTCATTAACTTTTTCATCCGTCTGAATGAAGTTGACTAAATGAAGCGATGGTGGGTGCACACACACAAGGGATGACACATGCTCAGTAGTTCATATTGCACTTTATTCAGCTCTGAGGAGGCAGAACTGGGCGCAGACCTCGTCACTGTCACAGATCAACATTTATTGCTTTTGGGCTGCCAGGCCGCACGTCTCACATCTCAAGTATTCTCACACTAAAACTCTTGCGTACATGGTTTAAAATGTCCCGTCTCGCTTTGTGTGAAGACTCGACGCTGAATGACGAGATGGACAGAGAGGAAACAGGAGAGATTTGACACCTTAATGGAGGCAGAAGGTTTCATACAACATGTGAACATACTGATAAAAACAAAGAAATAATGCACAATGTGATATTTTTCGTTATCTACATCACACTGGGACAATATAAATAAAGGCCTTCACTTTGAAATGAATATAATTTTAACTATTACGTAACATTTCATGGCATTGTCACATATCAGACCTGGACAGACACGGATCATTACAGTCCAAAAGCTACAGGGCAGAACAAAGACAAGAGGTTGTTCGGGCATCACATGGGTGACAGCTTGGTTCCTTTCTATGGCACAAACTCCTGCGAGCTTTACAGTCTTTACCAGGTGAGTCTGGACACTGCAGGTGGAAATACGCTCTACGCTCTATAACCTGGGAATCACAGGAGAAAGGTTCAAAATATATTTCTTAGCACAAACTTCACTTCAGGCTTGACTTCTGCACGGTTCAACAAATTCACAACGCACAGTTTTGTTTCTTGTTTTAAGTTAACACTGCGCTGATTGATATCTTTATTAATAAGATAATAATTATTAACAGTGGATCAAATGACTACAGAGTTTTTTTTTTGTGTGTGTGTCTTTCAGCCCATTGTTTTGGTGACGTCACACTGCTCCAATAAACCCACTGCACGCTACCTGCCATGAACATATCACAGCTGATCTGTAGAACCGGGTCGAGTTGCTGTAGCGAGGTCTTTTCTATTTGTGCTAGAAATAAACGCTCTAAACTCCTCCGTCACTTCAGAAAGCAGATTACTTCTCTACGTACGTACATTATGTGATTGCATTAGCAGTGCTGTAGGTGCACACTGAGGATGAAGCTGATGATGATGATGATGATCAGGTTTGTTCCTCATTCATCTCTATTTTCAGTATTTTGACAGGTTTGTATTTTTCTGGCCAGGAAACAGTGAAAATCATGAGTTAAAACTAGAATTTAAAAAATAAAAATCTGAAATGTTGATTTTCTCTCTATAATGAATATAGCTCATTATGTAAAGTGACAGCTATGATTAGCTCTTTATTAATACTATTACAGTTTTATATTATATAATAAACAGCCTGTAGAGGGCAGTATATGCAAGCTACACACACTCCCAACAACCAACCGTGTAAACTACGTCCTAATGTACCACTGCACATGCGATCACACACAGCCTTCGGGGAAACGCCACTTCCTCTCACAATCTGTTGTCGGGTAAAGAGGACAAACAGGTCACATGACTGGGATAAAGCCAAGTAGGTCACATGATGGGGTAGGGGGTAGGGGGTAGGTGGTGGGGTGGAAAAGGCCTCAGTGGTCCAGGATGCGGAGGTTGCCGGAGACGATTTTGTTTTCCAGCATGGAGCCGGCAGGAATGTCGATCCGATCTCCGTGGTTGGCGATGATGATGACGGTGCCCTGTGAGGAGGAAGAGTGATGGGTTTAGTTCGGCGGTGGAAGACGTCCTCATTTACTCAGGTAAAGTAGGTACAGGTACGTCAAAACTGCACAAAGCACAGAACCTGAGTAAATGCACGTGGTTACTTTCCACCCCTGGTTTAGTTTTTGGCTGAATGACATTTTCAAGCCAGGACGTGATTAAAGCAATAAATCACGGACCGCTCTCTGAAAGCTTCTGTTACGTCCTCTCATTACATCTTTGTTCAAATGTACGTGACCTGAGAGCTGAGACCAGATTATGATCTCTCAGGGTTGCATTTAAAGGTCAGTGAAATTTAAGGATTTCTCTGTATCTTTTCACTCACAGCTGCCTCAAGTGTTTCTCCAGAATTCATCTCTGCCACATGAACAAATATAGAAGCTAAAAAAATCCCCAGCGGTTTGCAGCCTTTTTAAGATCCACAGTCTGGTACCATCAGTGTGGGCAATATAAATATTGCAATGGTCTTTCTGGGTTATCGAGTCCAACCAAAGACATTTCTGCGCGTTTAGAACTAATCTGAATCTAATTTTGTGGTGAAGTGACATTTGTTCCCCTTTAAAAGCCTTTTGAAATCCACTTTGATTTTACATGAGAGTTGACAGTGAGCACAGTGCAGCAGATACATACAAATCATCATTTTCCTCGTCTCATATCCAGTAAAACTTCATTCTGAGTGAAGCCGTTTACCTTGAGCGACACGTTCTTCCCAAAGGTGACGTCTCCAGACACGGTGAGGTGGTCGAGCTCCAGCATGTCGGGGATGCTCTCGAAGCGGGTCAGGTACTCCTGCACCTGAGCACAGACGGACACGAGAGGACATTTGTTTATCCTACTGTATGTGAGGGTCAGGATCTATCTGATCACCTCCAGCCACATTAATCCTTTAGCAAAAAAAAATGCATGCATTGTATTCATTTCCATATTTAACTATTGATTAATTTACTGTGTCACTTTTGGTCTCAGATAAAAGCTTAAAAGAAAATCACTTCTGGAAAACGTTAAAACCACACGTCTTTGCGGGCATTGAACTAAACTTTTAACATCTGCTGTTTAGTTTTATATCTGAGCCGATGACAGCAACACATCCTCTAACCACGACAGCGTTGTCATCGTCACCTGGGTGAAGGAGCTGCCCAGTTTGACGTGCGGCGTGGTTGGGAACTCTCTCTTGGGGCTCATGGTGAGAGAGCCGGCGTCCAGGCTGTACAGGTTGGACATGACCAGCAGAAGGTCCGACGTGGTCTTGACGGGCAGGAAGCGGCTGCGAGGTACATTTATTCCCAGGGCGTTGTCGAAGCTTTTGATGGCTGCGCCCACCGCCGTCTCCAGCTGGATGACGTTCTGTCCACCGTCAAGCGTCTGAGGGTGAACGAGAGGAGGGAGAAGTTAGTTGCAGTTAGTGCTGTGATTTTATCCGAGTTCTCTCACACACATGAACCTACTTGAGAAACATTGGCAAGATTTGAATCCATTAATGAGCCACAAAGAACCATAAAAAACTCAGTTTCCAAGTTTGACCTTTTGTTTTTACATAGAAAAAGCTGAATCATGTCTATTAGTATAGTTATAAGTCTTATTAGACACTATATAGTTTATAATAATACTGGACATAACTCACATTGTTAATCTGCTTGGCCTGCCTTGGCAACAGTCAGTTAACTGTTTAGTCATACTAGTAAAACTAATTTGAATTGGAAATTGTTACGTAACTGCTTCCAAAGAATTTTTGCAGCTGAAACATCTGTGATTCACTTTGAACACATCTGTTGTGTGGTTGATTTAAAACCTCGTTTCTCCAGAAATATCAAACCGTCACGTCTTGCTGGTCATGATGGTTTTCAGCTTCATCAGCAGAGGGTTTTACCATGTGGCTCCTAATAAAATAATACTCCTCGTTTGACTGGCTGGGAAACCACCAACTGATTCTTTCTTTGATAATATCTGCACCAGTTCTGTTCTGGTTATATGTTTGCACAGGAGGAACTTACACTGAAAGCACTTTAACGAGGGGTCTTTAATTATCATCATTACAGCAAGCACAAACTGTTCCAGCGGTCTTGTGGACATACTAGAAAAACTTTCTCGAAAACCACACAGGTGGGTAGGACAGCGAGTAATGATATAATGATCTGGGTCACAGGTAAAACTGTGAGAAGGAATTATGTAACACTGACCACTTCATGGACGTTTTTATCTTGGGTGTCTCCCATGTGCTGTAACGGGAACCGTCACCCCTCTAACCCTGTAGTTTTAGTTCTGCACTCTTAGAAGGCACCACACATACAGTTACGTAAAGCCGCACAGTTATCAGCCGTTATGTAACACTCACTGTGTCACGGTGTGTGATTTTTGTAACCAAGGGCTGGAAAATTACATCTATTGGCCGAGAAAGCAATAATCAGGACTGAGGCTGCTGCGGTTCGGCAGTGAATTTATTACGCCGGCTGCAGATTTGCATACCCTGAGGCGGCGCTCCTCTGCTTGGGGGGGGGGGGGGGCGAGCACAACCAAAATAACATCAAGTCACATCAAGTCACATTTGTTTGCTGCAGTGCTTCTAACAGGACTGCTCTGTCACCAGGAGCTTTGGAGGACAGTGAAGGACAAACATGGAGTCTTAAAATGATGCTCCAACAAATGACGCTCACACCTTTCCTTCATGTTAATTCAAGCAGCAAGTTTTTAACTACCTCGCTCTATGCTTCATTAAAAAGAAAATGAACTGTATCTAACCGTGTGTGAGAGCTGCAGCAACAAGCTCGATAAGTAGAGCAGAATGAGATGCAGCTTTAAATTTTAAGTCACAGAAGTGACGTTTGTGGGGGAAATTAAACTTTTAAATTCAGCTTTGGCTCTCTTATGCCATCCCACACACACACACACACACACACACACACACACACACACACACACACACACACACACACACACACACACACACACACACAGCTGAAAATGGAGTCCAAGTAGGGCAGATGAGCCACAGGAGAGGTGACCAGAAAAGTGGATTGGTTTGAAGCTGCTTTTCTTCTCCTTTGTGTGCAAAAACCTCACGACAACAAACAGCTCAGAAAGTGGAGTTGTGCAGGAATGCAAACACACATACACACAGAGAGGCTTCCAAATATGAGTCTCCTCTGCAAGCTTAGATTGTTTTTGTTTTTTATTTTAGCAAGATATGATTTATTCAGAAGTGGTGGTCTCCGTGGAGGAGAGAGCTGCAGATATCTCTCTGCTCTGCTGTGCGAGGCGTCTGTTCCCGACACGACGGGGTGGACGGGGTGAAACAGCGCAGATGATGTTGTTGTGGGAGGTCGGCTGGTTAGTTAGAGTGAATTGTTTTTATCTGAGCATCTATTGCACACTCAGCCGTCCCTGTGTGGTCCCTCTTTCAACTGGTCCCCTCAGGGTTTCAGACTCACATGGACGATCCAACAACAGACTATTACAAGGACATGAGTCATTTCACTCTGATGGCTTCCATAATTTATTGAAAGAGAGGGAAGAGGAAGAAACATAAAGACGAGAGCATCTTGCAAGGCAGCAGATTCCAGGAGACTTACAGTATCGCTCCCACTGAGGGGAAAAGCCTGTGTTGTCGAACAGAAGGGAAATGTAAACAGTCGACACCTGACAGACACTGTGAGTCTCTCCTCATACAAAACTGTGACAACTGCCCCCCCCCCCCCCCCCCCCAATACCCTCCATTTGTACCTTAAGTTCTCACAATTAGGGGATTTTGACGGCTGTAAACAGGAAGTATAATGTTGCCATGGAATCCGTGAGTTAGCGATAAGCTACAACTTATCCTTATTATAAGTTCTGTATTACTGGGATCGTCTTTCTTCTGTCATTTCTAAGAGGATTCATGGACATTTATTCACGATGGACATTAGACATAATAACATTCTCAGTAAGTCTATTTTACACTGAATCTAAAAATGTGTGTATCAGGTCTGTGTGTTCAGATGTGACTGAGTGACTCTGAGAAGCAGCACCTCCCCTTTCAACCTCGGGGGAGCCGCGGCTCACAGTCTGAAAACCTCAGATCTACAGGGTTTATGTTGTTGCTGTGAAACACAGGGTTAAGACTCATGCTAGATGTCCTGGTGGGAGCTGTGTTAGTCAGCCATCGTCACCAAAATCTTTGTAAAGCACTGATGTTAACATGTTTTCACAGCAGTGACGGCCATATGTGATAAATGCCCGTCCTCAGAAGCAACTTTAAATCATACTTCTTTCATGTGCGAGAGATTCAAACCTTCTGGCGTCGCCTCTTTCACATCAGAGGTAATGACCTTATAAATAATATAGAATCAAATCCTTTATTAATCATCTGCAGCTCATCTATCAGCTACTGAATAACCTCTTCACTCACCTTGGGGTTGACTATGATCTCCATGTCCATGGCTTTCTGCTCCTGCAGCCTCTTGATAGCAGCCAGAGAGATCCACAGGTTGTTGGTGTTGAAGATCTTGAACTTTGAGACCGACTTGAATTCGTCCACGTGGGCCTTGGGCACCTGGGCGATCTCCAGCAGACGCAGCTTTCCTTCGTACTGGATCAGCGTGCCACCCTGAAAGTAAGAGTTGGCATTTTTCACAGCACGTTCTGTCCG
This sequence comes from Seriola aureovittata, assembly GCF_021018895.1. NCBI lineage: Eukaryota > Metazoa > Chordata > Actinopteri > Carangiformes > Carangidae > Seriola > Seriola aureovittata. The sequence goes on from NC_079377.1 coordinate 21,464,159, forward strand.
TGTGAGTGTCTGACTTCAATCTGGATTTTTAATAAGGACTGTTAAAAGTTGTTTTTTAGAGTAATAAAAGTTGGTTGGTGTTAGTTTTCCATTCTGCTAAAAAATCCTTTTTATTAGTCATGTCATAATTGAAAACAGGAGTCCAGTAGTTGCTATTTAACCGACGTCCACTAGAAAGTAAGTTATGATATCACCAAGAGTGCTGTAAAAATCCTCCCTCGGCCTCCGTCACCTTATAACACCTGCTGTAAACGCTGCTGTGGACGAAGCCATTCAGAGCTTCAGTTTCAGACTACATCTTTGGTTAAAGGTTTAATATTTCCCTCATATAAAAGTGATCAACCATCACTTATGACCCAGTGGGAGTGTGTTGAGGTGGATTTAATCTGCCTGTATCTTCTCATTCTCCTCTTATTGTTCTGTGTTCAGGACATTTCTGGGCGGCAACCTTTGAGCAAAGTGGGTGTGCAGCCCCCTGCCCTCCGCTCTCTCTCTGTGTCGTGGATGTACCTGTGTCTTCGACCTTCCCACAGGTGTGTACAAAGGTGTGGGTGTGTTTATTTGTGCTTTAGAACGTAGCTGCTGTTTTAAAATCAAACACCACTCCCTGTCCTCATTTACTCTTTAGCTCACTCAACCACAGCTGCTCTCTCTCTCTCTCCCTCTCTCTCTCTGACCCAAACAGAAAAGAACAAACCCTGTATATCATAACCCGCTGTTTCCGGGCGAACCCAGACCTCCTCCTCCTGCTCCACATACCTTGACGTCGGCACGTGTCTTGTCCGTCACCTCCATGATGAACTCGCAGCGCTTGCCGTTGGGCTGGCTGACCAGGTGGTGCAGGATGTGGAGGTCCACGGTGGCCCCCAGGTTGTCGATGTTGGACACAAAGATGTACTCCTTGCCCTGCGAGATCAGCTCGTCCAACAGGCCCGAGTTGTAGAAGCTGGCGTAGATGTCGCCGTGGCCCGGAGGGTACCAGCCTTCTGCGTTTTGCCCCGTCATGGTCAGACTTGTGGCCACAGGGAGGAGGGACTCTTTGTTGATGCGAGGGTACCTGGACAGAGGAAGAGTCGTTTGAGTGAGGCAACAATATCGCGAACCACGATTTGATTTTGATCGGTCAGTAGTTTGTTTGTTGACTGGTTTTGGAACAGGTTAGGAGTTCAGCATCAGTTACCATGGTGATTTACCCCAGTAAGAAGCAAACTACCGTCGTCAGACTGAAAACTCAAGAGTTAAACCTGAAATTCCTCAAATCCTGCTTCGTAGTACAGGCCTCAGATGACAGCGGGGGGGTTTTCTTTCATTACACTGGTCGATCTACTCTTTCTTTTTGTAAATAAATGACTTTTCTTTAGCTGCCAAGTCTTCGAGGCCGGCTTTGACGCAACCATTTACAGTAAATACTTAACTGCATGATGAAATATAACATCTGAGTATCGTTTTCTGTTCGTATGTATATGGTCTGTATCTCTTATATACAATATTCTGTGAATCTCATGTATTCAGCAGATAAACAGCACAAAGAGAAAAGCATTAAGCCAGGGAGACTTCACACCAGGACTTCAAACAACACCCTCATGAAATCAACTTCCAAGAAGGCAGATGAGGCAACAAGCCAAAGAGTCCAAGCCATCATCGCCGTGTGCATTAAACTGATCAAAGGGTTTCTGAGAAGGATCCGCGTCAGGTCGAGTTAACAGACCTCGTCGTGAGGAACAGCTCTGAGTGGGAGCCGGCTGTGTTTTTGGCAGTTTGAGGATATTTCAGAGCGCAGATGAGCTGGTCAGGTGAGAGGAGCTGCACAGTAGAGGCGCGGAGGCCTTATTAATTGAGGATTTATTCCAGACTGTTCCTGGGAAGATGCTTCAGATGAGTGGTTTTGATATGAGCTCATAGACTTCAAAGGTTTCATGTCATCTAAGACCCAAGTCTGAGAACATTTTGTTACTTCTGCAGAAATGTTTTTCCTGTCGTGGATCCAATATCGCTGCCGCAGCAGACACAGTTTTCTTTCCAGGCTACAACAGGACATGAACAAACATCTTATCGAAGAATCACTTCATCATCATTATAAGTAACAACTGAGTAAACATTTGCCTCTTCCTAAAGTTATGATACATTTTTATTTGTCCCGAGAATAGTCGTCGTGTAGATCCTTACAAACATGCTGAATGAATTCCCTACGACATGTTGTTTACATCGGTTTCTGGTCTCCCTCTTCTCCGAGTTTATTGATGCACCGATACCTTATAGGGCAGCGAGTCCAGGGGACCTCGTATCCCAGGGGGCACTTCTGCAGTTGCGAGTGAGTACATAGAAAGCTAATTTAATTTCTTCTAATTCTTTGTGTTAGGAAAAGAAAACAGCCAAACAAGATTACAGATTTATGTGACGCTGATCGGGTTCGTTTACAGTTTTGTTTCCTTGCTGAGCTGCAGCAGAGGGCCAGTAACACAAAGAAGGTGTTTTGTAGTGAAAAGACTGAAACTTTGAAAGATTTGATCTGTTTAAACACGAACTTCTGGAGCCTGGTAATAATTTAACTGAAATCTGGAACCACAGCTGCAGACATTGATTTTGAAACGTGTCCTCGGGGCCTCTGAACGGGAGGAATGGATGGAACTGAACTGACTGCTGCAGGGATCAAACATGTAACCCACATATTACATGGGGGTATTTAGCAATATTGTTTGAGTCTGTCCAAACCTGAACTGCCTTAAGGAAGCTGCTGGAGTTAAAGTCCACCTTAAAGAAGCCGATCAAATATTAACAAACAGCGCAGAGCACCAACAAGGTGTGTGCACCTCCTGTTTGCGTGACGCTAAAAGAGCAGAGCTGGTGTGATTAGGGCTGCAACTCACAGTTATCGTCATCACTGATTAATCTGCCAATTAATCTGTCGATTCCATTGTCCGACACTCGAATATATTCAGTTATCAATTATCAAAATAATTGCTGATTATTTTTCTGTCTGCTGTGCTTCACTGTTTCTTGTTACTTACAGGGAAGGCTAGCTGCCTGAGCAGGATTTGCATTTAGAATGAACTTGATTGCAGTTTATTTTTTCTGCTCATCACTTTGACAGGTAACCCTAGAGTTTTGTTTTGGCTAAAAGATCACAAGAGTGGCTCCACACTTTTGTGTGGATGAAACGAATTGTTTTCTCTCAGCTGGAACATCAGATAGCGTGACGTACGGCTGAATTTAAATTGCCTTTTATGAATTACTATCACGACCTCGGCCACAGACCTCTTTGTTCTCCTATTGATTGAGGTTTCAACCACTTCCTCTTTGCCGAAATTAAATCTTAGAGCTCCCACGCTGCTGTCTAAAAATGCTTTGTACTACACTCCTTCAAGCACACAGAACATACAAGTGTTTTAAATAATTCAAGGGAAATAGTAAAAAGCAAGTTCCACTTGACTGACAAATGAGACACACCAGGGCATTAAATATTAACAGCTCTCTCCATACATTACATGACGTTCCCTGTCTGGATGCTGCTGTTCTTGACAGTTTTAGCACAGTCAGGAGCAGCACACTGCAGAGACCCAATACACACCAGCGCTTTAGAAGAGGAAGCTGAGTTTTGGGTTCAGTGCTGCTAACTATTAGTGAAATCCACCCATACTGACACTGATCTTTGTGCACTCTCTGTCCAAATCTTCTCTCCAGGTTAACATCTGGAATAACCTCAGGATCCTATCGGTTGATGTAACTGCTTATCAGCGTACTGTGAGGAGTGTTTGCACCAGGCCTGCTGTTACTCAACCTTACATGTGTGTGACGTGTCATTGACGTGGTCTCTCACCTGCTCTGGTTAAAGGTGTGTATCTTGACGCGGTGGTGTGTGTACTTCTGCAGGATCTTCTTTGTGTCTTCGTCTGTGTTGAAGGAGTTCATGAGAACCAGCGGCACATCTGTGTTGTAAGTCTTGTTCAGGTGCTGTGGGACATTAGAAAACAAACACAAACTATGTAAATGCCAACTACATTTAGATTCATGTCTCCAGGCGAGACAGGAGACGAATTTAAAACTGCACCTTCACTGCTCTTCTTGGGGAAACAACAAAGTTTAGGTTAAAGCTAAAAGTTAAAGTTGCAGATTGAAACACATTGATTAGAATTCCTGGATCGGTATCACACATAATAAATACTAAGGAGAACAACAGCACGATATTTCTGTAACTTGTGTCACTAGAGTGAAAATCAAACCTGAGGAGAGACTGAAGCAACTTCTTTTATCAAGATAAGAGAAAACTACAGTGAGGAGAGGAGGAAGATGAGAAATGGGATATGAATCAGGGAGAAGCTGCCGTGAGAAAAGACTGTAAAGAGTTGAATTTCCCGCCTCGGACAGAAAACAGGGAATGATTCGACTTTCCTAAACTAAAGCGAGAGCTTCTTGTTATTAAGAAACCAGGATGGACGTTGGGTGGACATTCACTTCACATATCACGCAGACAAACACTGATCTCTCCCTCTGCATTTAGTTAAATGACAGGGTGAACTGTGAACTGATGTCAGTTTAGGATGGATGTTAAAGTTCAGCCTACTGACGCAGGCTCACACACACACACACACACACATCATAATACACTGCAAACAGACTAAAAAAGGATTACCTCACATCTTGCTTTCAAGCATGTTGACAGTGGGTGTGTGGAGGTTAAGAGGGGAGGGGTGACAATGACCACCTGGAACATTTTGTACTGTACTGAGCCAGCGACCGGTGCTGGCAATCATAAAGGGCCTATGTGTAGCATTTGACCAATATTACTGCATCTTTTTCTTACAAAACTACAGACTTTATAAAAAGAAATTCCTTCCTGTTGTTACATACAGAGCTCCGGGGAAACTCGATGAGGAAATTCTGAACTAAAGTAAGTGAAACTTTGAAAGATATCCACTTGATTTGTCTCACTCAGACTGTGAAGCCTCATATTACTTCAGACAAACTTCAGAATATATTAGACTGTGGATTTTGCCCCCCCCCCCCCCCCCCCCCATCTTTCGCACTGGCAGAGCAATAGGAAGGACAGTCACACGGGTGAAAGCAGTAAATCCTCAGCAGCCAGGTGGCGACATCCAGTAAAGCTGAAAGAGTTTTGTCCGACCTTCCACGTCTGTCAGTGACAGTGTGCACGTCGCTGCTCTGACATGATCCAAAAAAAGTTAAAAAAAAAAAAAAAAATGCATGAGGCAGAGTGATGACTGAGAGGGGCGTTGGTTCACACACAGGAGACGTGGTTCTAGGGTCAGTGTGTGTGTGTGTGTGTGTGTGTGTGTGTGTGTGTGTGTGTATGGGATCCATTTTCTCTCGTCCTAAATAAGCTTTCTAAATAGATTCAGTCAGGAGGTAATCTGACCAGACCTGAGCAGAAAATGGAGAGCAGTGACTCGGACACAGCGAGCAGTGTGCTGCGAGGGGAGAGGCGTCCCATGAGGCCATTATGAAACACACACAAATACAAAGCAGCCACACACACACCCAATATAAACTCAGTAACACCATACTGTACACACCAAAGCTCCGGCATCATCGTCTCTGACTGATTCATAAGAGATTTTTTATACTGAGGCTCACAACTGTCTCAAGGCTTTAACCTTTACATTTTCATAACTGTCACCTCGTCCGAGCTGAATCAAGGGATCAGTTGTGCGGCTTACATATGGAATACGGTACATGTCATGTCTGGACGTGGGATCAGGTATAAATATGACCACGCCTCCCGTCACACACACACCGCTCTCCTTTAGCACACAGCCCTCTCTGTTTCCCTGCCGACGCCGCAGACCTGCCCGCCTGCACACCAACAGATCCTCTTTCACTGCAACTCCCCCAATTATCACACTGGACTCCTTTTTCCGAAGACCTTCAGCCCACTTTCAAAAAACGCATGTCTCTCCTTGTGGCGCCTCAGATACGAGAAGTAAACGAGGCCTGTGTCTGGAGGAAGTTCAGTACGTAGCACTGCGCACAGAGAGGCGGCGGCTCAACACATTTTTCTGCACTTTTTAAACAGGTTGTGCAGATGTTTTTATGATGTTTACATCAGACAATACAGAGCATCACTTCCTCCTCCTCCTCCTCCTCCTCCTCCTCTTCTGACATCACAACCAAAGTGTGGCAACCGGCCATTTTGTCCTCCGTGTACATGGCTCCAACGAGTTAGGCAACACCTAACTGCCAATACTGCTGCCAAGCCCGGGCCGCGGTGACAAAGGGATCTGGAAAGGAGAGCTGCCAGTTGTGAAGAGTTCAAACTAACAAGTAGAACAAGAACAACACAGAACGCGAGAGGCAGAACAGATCCATCGTTTCATCTCAAATGAAGACAGTTTAGTTTTAGTTTAGTGTTTTCACCTGTGAGGTTCGGTGACTGGGTAAAAAAGGGTTGTAAGAACGTGCACTCCTGACTGTCTGTAATTAAAAGCCAGTGTCTGGTTTTCACAGTGAGGAAGTGAGAGTGAACCTCCCACTCTCTCTGAGTAACTCAAAAATCAGTCTTGTTCTGCCGCTCCTGCTGTACACTGCGTTCACACCGTGCCAGCAAATGAGACAAGCCCACTTGAATTCACTATCATTTGGGTGGCTCCAACATTTACTCGTTTCACTTCCTTAAACCACTCTGAAGAGTGAGGACCAGGCCGGGTGACTGAACGAGGAAAATATTACAACTGCTATTGAAACCATTATTGGGAAATTATTTGCAAAAACATTCTTTTAAGATTAGCTAAACATATTCTTTGACTAAATTTGAAACAATCCACGTTGCATGCATGTTCGTAGCCACTCGGGTGTAACATAGCACTGATATCATTTCATCTAATAAAAAAGTGATATGGCAAGTAGTTTTCTATCCAGCAGAGATGGAACAACAGTAGCATTTGTTTGGAGTCTTGTTTCTGGTAACTTAATAAATGTAAGTCCAATATAATTCCACCAACTCCTGAGGGAAATATCTGTTTGTTAATCTGTTAAATGCTCCACGATGTTCATCAGCTAGTTGCTAACTTTATCCAGGTGGTGTGCAGTCTGTTTTTTTCAGAGCTCTTTCTCTGCAGATTTGGGTAATAATTCTCTGTGGGTTCCTCACAATGAGAAATGCACATTGTCATTTGGTCCATTGTTGAAACAAAATTTTAATTATTGCAGATTTAATATGATTGGATACAAATCTAAATTACTTTGGATAATTAATGAAAACAGACAGAATGGAAACTGCACGTGCTGATACTTACCTCTTCACTAAGCTTAACAGCACTGTACATAGGAGTGATGTGAAGCCCTTATGTCACGGCATCAAGCTGTAAGGACCAAAATAAATCATCTTTGCTGCAAACCTGTGAAGACGTCTTACAAAAAGGTCTCACGGCAGAGACGTGGTTCAGCATTCGATTTTCCCTTTTAAAGTATTTCACAGCTGTGGATATTAGAGTTATTGAACAATGTCTTTCTAGTCCCCCATCATACCGCGACCCCATTCTCCAAGGCCTTAGACTCGGTTCCCGGAGACTTCCTTTACCTCTATCTGCTGCACGGTGAGGTCCAGGAAGGTGTTCTCGTTGCGGACGCTGATCAGGCTCTTGGGGCCCTTGCACCCCATGCTGGTGCCCAGGCCTCCGTTCAGCTTCACCACCACCAGTTTGTTCAGGCTGTCAGCCACGTTGTCCGGCAGACCGCGAGCTTCGATCTTGTCGTAGGGCTGGATCTGGAGCAGAGGAAGAGGAAGAGGAAGAGGAGGAGGGAGAGAATTTAGATTTTATTGCTTTCTGCAAACAAACTAGTAATATTAACTTTTTTTTATTTCATTTTTCCTTATGCAGAGTGGGGACTGTAACAGCTTTGAGTGTGGGCTGATTAATTTCCAGCTGAGCAACATAATGGGCTGAATTGATGTGGAAATGCGAAAATGTCACAAAATGTTAATTTGTTCTGCGACAAAGTGCTTTTTTGAAACAAGACGGGAACTGCTACATGCATGAAATACAAAAGACGCATTACAAAGAACAAATTTTGTGGCATGTTTTTGTGTGAATGGTGCAGATAATAGTAATTACAACGGCTTAATGCATCGTCTTCAGCGCCTCTGTTGGCAAGGCAGCAAAAATCATTGCAGTATGGTGTGTGTGTGTGTGTGTGTGTGTGAAGCAACATTACTGGGTCAATACTGCAGCTCTCATATCAGCGTATTCATACATCATGTATTGACTTCTTTCATTCTCTCCCACGGAGCAGAGAGAAGTGACGGGACGAGAGGAGAGAGGAGAAATTCACAGGAATGTCATTTTCAATTTAAAGGTGATTTCCAAGGCTGCTTTCCCCGCTGTTGTTGTGTTTGGCTTCAAGTTTCATCCCACCTTGAATGAATTTCATTCTTTCACAGGGAATTTTTTAAAAAGCAAGTCAAAAAAAAAAAAAAAGAAAAAGAAAAAGAAAACTGCGAGCGATGTGCAGAAACATCCAGGGACACTAAATTCTAACCAGATGTTACAACAGCTTTTTGTTGTTAAGACGGGAGCGAGTGGGTCAGTGATAAAATCTACCTCTGTGTGGGTTTGCCTACAAATTTCCAAAACAAATGTGTGTGTGTGTGTGTGTATGTGTGTGTGTGTGTGTGAGAGAGAGAATATCAAAAGGCCAGGAGTCACTGTGTGTGTTGTTTCCTGCTAAAACACAGAGTTACCAATTAGCGACAGGAGACACACAGCAGAGCTTCTGGTGGAAACAGGCATCCTCTCTTCTAGTGTTTGCCCCTGCCCCTCCCCCCCGGGCTCCTCACCCCCTCACCTCACCCCACCCCACATGTAGGATGAGGTTACAAACACAACAGACAACCTGGACACAGCTGTCGCTCACTCTCTGTCCTACACAGATGCAGGAAGTGGTCGAGAGGAGGACAATACACGTTTGATGGTCAACGGCTGGGTGATAACTGTCTTGCATGAAAACAATGCAGGTACAGGATGTAGCATGCGCTGCTGATGTACATAACAGTGTTGACTGATACAAATCCCTGCAGGTACCGGAAAATATAAAAGATGGCACGAAATTCGGGGGGAAGCGAGAGGCTGTTTGTGTGTGGAGTGAAATTTTTTCAGCTGGAATCCCCATCCTACCCCTGTACCCCCGGACGGAAACAGCTTCCACTCCCAGATGTTCATTTCCCTCCCTGGACAATACAGATGGGGACTATGTTTTTTTCTTTCCCTCCTGTGCACGTGTGTGTTCAAGCGGTCTGCAGAAAACACCTCTTTTCCCTCTACTCCTGTATTTTCTTTCATTCTAACTCAGTTCCTTTGCAGACGGCTGTTTTCATTATTCACCTTGAATGACAATGTGCTGTGCGAGCTGCAGGATTGAGCACCTGAGAGAAATCCACAGGACATTTTTATCTACAGCAGTGATGGATTATGGTTTAGGATTGACTCAGATACACGCCAGCAGGATTTGTGATGTTACACAACAAAAATATGGTGTGCAAAACATGTTAATCATGCATCAGTGGCTGAAGGAAGATGTCTCCATGGCTGAAGTAAAACAAGGGTTATTACTGAAGTGCAGTAGAAGCGCATCGTTGATCTATCTGGGAGAACTGCATAACAAGATGTCTAGGTCATCATTATAAAGTTAGTCCACATGTTTCCGTCCTCCCCCTCATTTAGATCATCTTTTTTAAGACTACAAACCCCACAGCTGTGGTCTCGGTCTACAGGTTTTCACAATGTGAGAAACACCAAACTCTTTCCTCAAAGCCGCAGTGTCACAACAACGCAGGAAATTGTCTCTACCTCATCTCACCTCTAATAACCCCACACACACACACACACACACACACACACACACACACACACACACACACACGCACACGCACACGCACACACACACACACACACACACACACACACACAAAATGACCTTTTAAATCTCTCGGTGCTGCATGCCGTTAACTCTCCCTGCAGGATTGTGTCTGACATTCCACATTTTTTTTTATTTTTTATCACAGTCTGCAAATGATACAGTTTCCAATCCTCCACCCAAGGACAGGAGAGGTGCAGTCACTCTTCACTGTGCAAACTGTCTGTTTCTGCATCAAACCTGGTGGAGGGGTGGGGCACGGGCCAGGGGAGAACCCATTCAATTTGGTTGCTGATCCGGTTAAAGAGGCAGATCCAGGAAAAGTGATAGTTCGGGTTATTTGACGCGGGGTTGTGTGAGGTACTTATCTATGGTCGGTGCATTACCTGCAGTAGATTCAGATCAGTGCGGTTTAGAGAGGCGGCTGGGAGCACCGGCACAGAAGCTGAGAGCTGTGCTGCTGTGGACTGGGTCAGCAAAAAAAAAAAAATGTAGTTCCAAAGGAAAGGGCTGATTGACGGCAAGATAAAGTGGTGAAAATATTAAAAATATATACACACACTGATCACAGATAAGTACGTCACACAACCCTGCGTCAAATAACCCGAACTATAACTTCAACATTGCGAGATGTGGCATTTTTGCCTCGGCGGGGGTATGCACTCCGCTGAGTGCCATTCTAGTTTGGTCAGCAATCTAGTTCACCTTTAAAAACAGCTGTGTAGCTTTTTTAAAAAAGGTAAGACTTCTGATCTTGTTTTAAAGTCTTGAACCATTTCCAGCCGACACATTGAACTGGAGTTTATGGTTAAACACCAGGCTGAGCGATGACGTCTGTGTTTGTAGACTCTGCTGTGTTACCTGCTCCACTGTGCCATGACAGTAGTGTGTAAATCTTTAGTGGAGCTCCACCTTCAGCAGTGTGAACAGTATTTTGGCTGGACATGCACTTCCAGCTGTATGGAGACGTCAAAGGTTATTACAGGAATGAAAATAAGTTCTAAATGTAACTTACAGATCAGGTAAGACCAGTGAGGTCGAGTCAGTTACACCCAAATCTACTGTACTATCATGTTACTGTGCTGGTTTCTGTGTAATCTGGTGGAAGATCAACATAGCTGTTATTGTCAGCTGTTCTTGTGAAACCACCGGCCCAATGGGACATGTTGCTATGTGAGTTAAATACTATGAAAATATTATCTACGTCACAAGGTAAAAAAATTGAAGTTACTGTAGGAATACTTCACAGGGATGTTGGAAATGACACACGAACTAAACGATATGTCCTGACTCCTTACAGGGATGTTATAGGACTGTTAATGTAAACAGATTAACAAAAGCCAACAAGTTTTTAATGGCTCACTTTTGTTCTTGTTCTTGCTGTCACTCTTCATGTAGTGATAAAATCACATCACCTGCCAATTTAATGACAACAGGCGACATGACAGACAGAGTGACAGAGTACGTCACAGTGTCCTGTGCCAACAGTTGTCAGGTGTGGGTGCGGGATAACTTGGAAGTAACGGGTTCAAACAGAGCAGAGTAGTAACTAAACAAACAATAGTCTATAATCTTTAGGGTTATTTGAACAGTGACAGGTTGTAGTTAGTGTGGCTCTGTTCACGTGGGTGAATAGTGAGGGAGTATAAAGTTTTGTTTGCCAACGATGTTAAATGTAAACCAGGACTTTAATGACCGAGCGGTGGGATGTGTGATTCATGGTGTGTGACACTAAACTAAATATCTTCAGTTGTTGTCACCTTGGAGCTCTGGGAGAATATGATGCATGTTTTTCACTATCAGCTGATATTTTCTGGACTAAACCAAATCCAGGAAGTAGAATCGGTATCTATCTCATATTATCTTAATATGTTGAATTACAGTTAAAACCGGAGGATCACAGCTGCAGTAAAAACAAGAGCTTCAGTCCCTACACTGTCCATGTGATGTGGATGAATCTCAGATTAATAGAGTAGACATCTGAGGACCTCGAGTCATCAGCATGCACGTCGTTGATCAGAGACAGAGTATATTACCTGGTGCCCATCACCTTCCTCTGCCTGTGTCTACTTCCCCCGCTTCTTTCATTTCGCCCGTCTGCGTGACTTGAAGAATGCCTGATGCCTTTAGATGCCAAACATACGCCAATCAATTACTGCTGCAGCGGGTCAGCCTGTCATCTCCTCTAGTCGCAGCAGTTAGTGGGCAATCTGTGTCGAAACTGTCTTTACAGACCAAAAAAAGCAACTGAATAATTCATTTGGTTTGGGGAGATTTTGAATTCCAGTCTTTGGCAGTGGTTGCTAAGAAAGTTTAGTTTAACCCTTTCCTTCACCCTCACTCACTGGGATGGGACACTACCAAATGATGCCTGTTTACCCTCTTCCCCTTAATCACACACTCTCTTTCTCACCCTGTTTCCTCCATCTCATTACTGCGTGTAACTGTCATTTTACATTTCACTTAATGTTCCCTGTTTCAGTGCTCGTTTCACCACTTCCCTCTCCCCAGCTCTCTTCTCTCTTCCTCCGTCTCTCTTTATGTAACTCTCAATTTCACTGTAAAGCCTCCTGTTTTCACACTTCATTCATCTTTTACTGCCCCTCTGTCCATCTTTAATCTTCTCTCTCTCTCTCTGTTATTCTTTCTCTCTCTCTCTCTCCTTCTTTCCAGCTTTTGAGTTTGTAAATGAGGCAGCTCGGAATCGCAGTTTGATGCAGTTACTCTTCTGTTGCTACAGACTGAAGAGAGAAAGACAGATAGCGCTGTGTGTGTGTGTGTGTGTGTGTGTGTGTGTGTGTGTGTGTGTGGTTAAAGAGTCCAGTGCCAGACGAGAAACTGAGGACTTTCTGTCAATGTTCAGTGAGACAGAATCAAACATGTCAAAAATGCCAGCGAGCAGCGTGTCTGACTTGAAACCAGCTCAACCTGTTTTTTCTTTGGAAAGAAGATTTGGACCACAGGTCGTATTTCCCAGGAGCAAATGGGGCAACATCCTATTGGCCAATAAATCTTGGTTATTAGTAGAGCAGATCATTTTGAGTTTGCTTCCTTGAGTACAGTAAAAAAATAAAATAAATAAAAAATCCTCACTTTACTGAAAAATAATTCCTGTTTAAAGTCCTTGAATTCTGTTTATTATTAATAATTTTATGCATCATGTTTATACTTTTCACAGCTACTTATATTGAATGCAACAAGTCAAATAAATAAAATAAATGCCTTGGTCAGCGGGAGAACCACTTCATTTACATGGTATTAACTCAGTACAGCTGTGACGGCCAGATTTATCTTTAGATCTATTTTACATCACTAAACACATCATGTTTTTATCATTCTTTATGTAAATTTTACAGATCACTCTGATGTTTTTTGCTTCTGAGATGATGCTTTGATCCAGTGGCATTCCCCATTTGGTTCTGAGATAAATCACTAGTGTCACCCAATGATTAAAGGGATGAGAAAAACAAAATTGCATAAAGTTGGGATTATTTTCTATGAGTTTTCTCTCTACTTTTTTTGTGTGTGTTATTTCTTGGGAAATACTGGATACTTCAGCCTTCCAAACATCTAACACTAATGACTCACATTCACATGAAGGTCACAGGTCAGAAAGAGAGTGAAAATCTGATGGTGTACCGGGAACACCAGGAAGACTTCAGTGTAATTCAGTAAGAGTCTTCATAGCTTCGTCATCACCGTCCGTATTATGCTGAACAGGGTTTTTGGTCTGAACTTCATCAAACACAATAATTTGGTAATAATAATCAGGACCAGCAACTTTACATGATCGCTTTCCACAAATTTCCACAGTCACATCGGGCCAAACACAGAAACGGTATTATGACTGTGATGGTGGAAACACTGACGGACATGGAGGTGACCAGATAGTGACTTATTTCGCCTGAGCTGCCTTCATGCCCTTTTTGTTGTGCTTCTTGGTAAAGCGCATGTTCCTCAAGAACTTAGGGTCCACCCCCTCTTCAGTGACTCAGATCTGGGCCTCTTGATGCCATTCCTGTGGGCTTTCCAGGACTGGTTGTGGGTTGTGTAGTTCTTAGAGACTCGGCCATTTCGACGCTGGTTTAATCTGCCGCACGAACAGACAACAACTGGAAAAGCGTTCTGATAAACACCTTGCATTGTATACTAGTCTATTTTCAGTGTCTTTGCAATGTGACTATGTTCAAGTAGAAAACACAGTATGGATTCAGAGGCTCTCCTGAACGTTGAAGGAAAAAAACTGAGAAAACAGAGCATGTGCTTTCAGACACACTGCGGTTTTCACGTGTAACTTCTGTCATGTGACGGTTAATGATAGAGCAGGAATAGTCACATGAAAACTGTTTGATGTTAGTGAAGGACACAAGTTTCATGCATTAATCCACAGGACGCTGGTGAAGAACCTGATTCAAAGTAAAATCATACTGTACCTCCCAGTTAACCGACACCAGCCTGATAAACAGCAACACGAAACCAAGTTATCAGTTGATCTTTATTCGAAATGCATCCTCATTTCCTGGTTATGAACATTCATATATCAATGTTTCAATCTTTTCACCACTACAATGCAAAGAGGACTGCAGAGGCTGAACAAGCTGACGACTAATTCTAGGAATTCAAATGTCCCGTCGGGCTATTATTGGTTACTGATGTTTCTACACATCCGCTCACAGATAATCTGCATGTTTTAGTATCATGATTAACTAGAAAATGCCAATGTCAAACAACATACACCACACCAGATCTGCCCCAAAAAGTAACGGGTTCTTCTCCGGTTCATGCCCCATCCCTCTATCTAGTTTGGTGAAAATCGGTTCAGTACTTTTTGCACAATCCTGTTGACAAATAAACAGACACTGGTGAAAACATAGCAACCTTGGCAGCACTAATGTGTGCTAAATTACTGCTGAAATCCTGACTTTTACTCATTATTTCTTTACTGGAACATGCACTTCCTGTATGTTTTGCCTCAGCGTGTTTGTGGTAAACCTATCCTACCTCTTAACAGCAACGTTTTCAATGCTGTTGACATACTTTCTACCATCCCAACAAAATAAGAACGCATGAGACAAGGAACGAAGACTGGTTTACTTCACTGTGAATTAAAAATGAGCAGATACAGTGTGATTTTTTTTTACTTTGTATAGATGGGACCATTACTCCCCAAGTGAGTAATATGGCACTTAATCATGACCATTTCCCTTTTCTTCCTTGTTTAGCTAAGTTCAACACAAAGTCACAGCAGAAGAGAGAAAGAAAAAAAAAACGTTCTCAGAATTTGAAATTCAGCCTGCAAACCAGACTCGTGTACTTCTGCTGCTCCATTTACTTACTGGCTAGCTCTTCTCCTGACGGCTCAACATTTTGACTGAACCAAACACTGCGCTCAGACTTCAAGGATCCTCCCACGAGATCAGACCGAATCAGATAAGTTTGCTCCTCTCAATCTTGCTACTTTGAAGCTCGCACAAAACATGGAAGCCCGGCGTTCAGGAAATCGAAGCAGAGCGCAGTGAAAGCGTCCCTTGTGACCGCAAACTAAGGAAGTCCTACAAAATGTGCTTCTTCAGTGAAACAGAACAAGGAAATCCTGCACAATCAACTCAAAGAGACGCTGATGACTCGGCACTTTAACTTTCTAAGTGACTGACCAGCAGCACCATCAAAAGGAAACTCACGTGGGTTGTGTAGTTTACTGCCAGGAGGATAGTGAATAGTCTCTGCACAGTCCACAGAGGTCTGCTACTACAAGGAATGACTGCTGGAACATTTCAGAGGGAAACTTTTCAGTGTAGGAAAAATATATGACACAATCTGATCTCTGAATTACGATGATACACCATGACCTTACTTTATCAATACATACACTCAAATAATAAATAAAATGTTATTCAAGCAATCTCCCATTTAATTCTACTTTATACTGCTCCACTACATTTTGTACTTTTTACTCCATTGCATTTATTTTATAGTTATGTTTTCTTTTCAAATAAGGATTTTACATACATTCATATGATCATTATATAAAAACATGACTGTATAATTTGATAGATCTGGTCTGTACTAAGCTGTCACACATCTCAATGAGTAAGATAATAAAAGCTTTGAACTCTTTTGTACAAGTTAATGAAGCGTGGAAATGTTATTATTTATTTATCAAATTAACCAGATTTCGATGGAATGAAACTGTTTAACTCAATCGATTTATAGTGGATCAATAAAACAGATGAATGATTTGAAGTTTTGTTTGTCTTAGTTAAAAAAAAAAACTTATAAACAATGGCCAAATAAGTGACAGGCCATAATGAGAAAAAATGGCTGTCATTAGGAAAGTAAATAACCATCATTAAATTCTTACAAATCATCACTTGAATCACTTGTTCATGTAATACTTTTAGAAAAAGGTCACTTACAGTACAATAAGAGAATTACAGTCTATTTTTACACTGACCAGTAACAAACAACTTCCTTCTACGTGGATGTGAACCAACCGTTTCTGGGCTTCTATTAGTCACATTTTTAATTATGTACAGATATTTATGACTTTCCAGTTTGTACAATGGACTGTATGCGTCAAATCATGTTTGCCTGTAACGACTGGTGTCCAGGATAGTTTGAGTCATATGTTTATTGCTTTGGGTGCAACAAGGTGTGAGATGGGTTGGTATTTAAGGCTCAGCAAAATCCACGATGGAAAGGAAATGAAGAGCAGTGATATAAAATATGCCTGAAAACACTTTGATGAGCATCAGTTCATTTTTCAAACTGTTCAGACTGTTTCGCCTCGTCTTGTTTGGTGCCTCTGATGCCTCAGTTTCAAGCTGTGGGCTGTCTGCTTACAGACAGCTCATCATGGAGAGTGACAGGTGCTGAGATGGGGGTTTGATCGTCTGAAACTGGGAGTAAAAACACACAGGAAAGCTTCATGTGGTTGCTTTCACTTTGAAATTTAACCTGCTTGGTGCACCACACCCGTAGCCACCAAAGACGAGAGAAGAAGTCTCGTAATTGTGAATATTTTGATTAAAAACATATTCAAAAGGTCACCTGTGATCTGCGCACTAGTGAGGCAACTATATAAATAAAATGCAGCCTCCACATTCATGACTACTTAATATCATGCACTTTATTTTGTATGAGCTTCTTGATCCAAACACTGAAGAGGAGGTCATGGTTCAAATCTATAAAGTTTAGAAACTTCAATTATTGATCCTTTGGAGAATGCCTCCCCTGACAGAGATGTGACGCAATCCACAAGAAAGAAGACATCTCACTCTGTTGGATTTGTTGGAATAAAGAAATCCTCAGTTCACTGGTGGTTGTACAGTGAGGTTACAGGGTGGAGGAGTACTGACAGCAGCGCGCAGAGAGCACACGAACCGACAACAACCAGGTTTAATTATTGGCAAAATTAACATTAATTAGTGGCAGCTAATCTGACCTACCACTGGCACTGTTTGTTGTTTCAACCACCAAAAGCGACGCTGAGCTCAGCACCGGCTAAAAATGAGAAGCTGCAGCTGAATATTTCTTCACATTGCTTTGCTAATGATCATTAGTGAAACTGTGTATTTTTTTCCAGCCTCAGAGTCTGAACTCAGAGTCACTCACTGCTGCGCCCAAATAATATTCAACATTCACACATGCTGATTTCCGCTGGATTATACACTTTGTCTTAAAGAACAGGAGCTGCAACACGAGCAGGACGAGGTGGACGAAACACAACAGAGACACAGTAATGACATCATTTTAGTCGATACCGATCCATTAATACATAACTAGATTGGCCCTGATCCTTATCTTTAAGATCAGCTCAGGACATCTCTACTGCTCGTCTTACAATCTCTGAGAATGAGGATAAAGTGATTGTTCGTTGCTGCCATGGTGAAATTCCAGAGTTCAAATCTGCCTCATAGTTTAAGCGCATTGTTTTGACATCTGATAAGCCTTCAGGCTCAAGGCTTAATTACTGTTTCTCATACTGGACTTCCCCTGATGTGTTTTACACCTGTAGCAACACAGCTCCACTAACACAGTCCACTGGTTAGGTATCATTGCTGTTTTATATGGGATGTTAATTCATTCCTGTTGTATTTATGATTGCTTCCTGGTTTAGTTTTCTTCTTACAAGCCAATCTAACAGACAGTGTGTGTGTGTGTGTGTGTGTGTGTGTTGTGTGTGTGTGTGTGTGTGTGCGTGTGTGTTTGGCTTAATCATATGCAAAACTCACACACTGGAATATTTTGTTCCTTGTAAGATGCAGAAACATTGAGAGCTATGTGCGAACAAGGACAAGGTCTTACTTGAGATATAAGTGATGTAAATCCAGTTTTCACTTTCTCTCCCACCATAAACATGTGATGTTCTCATTCTCTCAGATGCAGACAAGCAAAAACACTTACAGAGTCCTCTGGAGGTCTTTGTATCTTGATCCACTCCACTGACGGCCCCTTCACCTGCAGAAATCTGTGGAAAAGATTCTTGAAGCCCTCGAAGTCTTTCTTGGACACCTGAAAAACACAAGGATTTTACAATATTTTACTGAGGGAAGCTGAATAAACTGCCAGAAAAGTTTAAGACACTGATACAGTCTTTGAAACCATTTTACTTTTCTCGTCTAAAAATTAGGTTAAATTAATAAGATCTTTGCTGATTCTCACCATAGTTTTCAATCACAAAGTCAATAAAAATTTTATTTATTTTTTCTTATTTCATATTTCTCACATTGCACTTTCACTACTCCTCAGTTTCTTATAATGGAGCTGGTAATCGAGCAGTTGAAACTTCTATTGCTGCTCTCAAAGGTGAAGATAAAACAGACAGCTGGAGCCTCGAATGTAAAATGTGGGTTTGATCATCTACAATTAGAAAGTCAACTGGTGAAATGGGTGTGTTTACCAAGCGAGAAATTACACAATAAAAAGACGTATGACTGATGGATGAAATATGTGAAGCTGCTGAACAAGCTTCACCACACATGAGGGGAGATATTTGATTGTAAGCATGAGTATTACAGAGTATTACATGTTTGTGTAATGCTGATTTCTTTCTGCAGCTACTGGACTGTGCACTGTAGATGCAAAATCAAAATGCTTTAAAACTTAACAATTAAAAACCAGATTGTGATGCCCCTGGTTCTGCACACACACATTGTGCATTGTGATACATGTGTACAATACCAGTTGCAGATAAAACAGCATCAGGATGTGTTGCAGCACCTGGAGCGGTTTTATTTGTTTTGGGATGAGATGATTTCATAAACCACTTTGGTGATTTATTCATAAAATTCCTCTCCATAATTTAGTGATTTGCAATTCTTCTTTTGTGTTGCTTTTTCTCTGGGTTTGCATGGTTTTTATTTTTAATACACTTGTAAAAAAAGAAATTTCAGACAAAAAGATTAAGATAAAAACAAAAAAATAACTCAAAATGCATTTAAGCTCTTAAAAATCTATTCCAGGAGGGTAAGGCAAATATAACCATGTTGGTGGCCTGTCACTGGTAACGAGACCTGCCCAGTTTAACCAATGTGTAACTAAGACTCTGTCTCTGCAGTTCTGTATATGCACAATGCTTTTTCGCTTGCGTAACTGTTGGTGCTTAAATACAAAAGCTTTTTCTGTGAGCCCACTTGAGTGAAAGTGTGTGTGAAGTAACGGGCGCGCTTGTGTGTGTGACTGGCTGTCCCTCCTGACCTTTTTCTCTCCGTGTATCCTTCCATCTTTTGCGATTGCGCCTGGTTAATGTCTGAAAGAGGCAATTGCCAAACCTTGCGTACGTGTGTGTGTGTGTGTGTGTGTGTGTGTGTGTGTGTGTATGTGTGTGTCAAGCCAGTTTTACTGACAACTTAGTTTCAAGGTTTACGATTGTATTACAGCAAAGAAAACAGAAGGAATGATGGTGAGTCTCGCTTTCTTGCAGCTGTTTAGGACACAGTTTGGCGTTTACCCTGAGGTTGTGATGAATCAGCTGCTGTGGGCTGAGAAGTACCAACTCCCACCACCAGAATTCCTTTTAGGCAAACAGGACGAAGCTACAGGGGCTCAGTTGGGCTGCGTCTCTCTAATGACGCAATATATTATGATTCAGGCTGACAAAATGGGTGAATGTTTGCTTTAAAACCTTGCCTACTGCAATTTTATGACATTATGTCTGTGTGACTTTATGTTTGTGTGTGTGTGTGTGTGTGTGTGTAAGCATGTAGGTGGAACCCTCATTGGCACTCTGCTACAGTATGTGTCACTTTTGTGTTTTCCCAGTGTTGTGCGAGACCCCACCACCCTCTAAATCACTACCAGATGGTCGGAGAGGCAAAGAGAGAGAGAGAGAGAGAGAGAGAGAGAGAGAGAGAGTGAGTCAGTGCTGGTGTACCTCTCTCTCGGCCCCTGTGGTGGTGTCCAGCAGTTTCTCCAGCTCAGCGTGCATGGAGCTCTCCAGCTGCTGCCGCATCATTTCCTGGAACTGAGCCATCCCTCCGTTGGGCACTCCTTTACTCAGACCTGGACAGAGAAGACAGGGGAAGATGAGGTGAAAAGGTTTCTTCACAGTTGCAATATAATTTTTATCGAGTCAAACCGTCTCTTTAGGCTCGTCAATGAACAAAACAATATTTCCAGTTTGTCAAGTTTATTTTTCACTCAGAGCATATCGTAGTCATGATTCTTTAATAATCTAATTTAGCCATTATCTCTGTAATGATTGTTTATGTTGTGTATTTCTGATAATAGTTATCAGTTTTCTTTTTAAATCTCAACCATCAATATCAATATTGACTTTGAAAATCTATTGTTAAGACACATCCAGCATGGCTTGTAAACTCCCTGACTGACTACAGGTACAGGAAGGGATGTAATCACACCTGTGAACGAAGCACCTCTGAGCCTAATTATTTCAATTGCTTTAATTAACTAGCACAAGTAGCTTCGGCTTGAAATGACAGTAAATGTGATTATTGTCATTGTCATTAGGAGCCCCTGTTCTATTCACAAGACCTAAAAGCAGTGGCTGGAGAATTCAACCAGCAAACTGTGCCCAAAAATCAGATGTTACTGGCACATTTTAGTTGCCCAGGAAGCCTGAAATGCTGTAGTAAGTTGTAAGTTAAAGGCAGGCTGGCTGCAAGCCTGAGGTGGTGAAATAAAACCAGTGAATGACCTGGAGAACTTTGACCAGGACTCCACCTGGCTGCCTTTCAGAAAGCTATGAACAACACTTTTCAAACCAGCTGTGGATTGATTTTAGTCAGATTTTTTAAAATTCAGTTTGAGAAGTGGTGTGCTCATGCCCAGATGGGAGGCTCGATCATTTAAAAAAATTAGAGTTTACAACCAACCGACCAATCTCAAATGCATTCAAGAGATACCATCTGTCACAGGCAAAGGATAGTGGTCATGTGGTGACACAAAACACAATGTAAAAGAAAACTTTAATGTGCATTTAAGAGCTCTTGAGCCTCAGATAGCAGGACTTTCACATGAAGGCATCAACTCAAGTATTTTAAGTGTTGACAGAAATAAGACTGAGCATGGTAATCACATGTGAGGGATCATTTAGTATAAGGGGCAAATTATAAGTCTCCACAAGCTGATTTCAATTCTGAACTGATATGAATAAAAAACCAGTACCTGCATCAAAATAGAGTTGAGAAATGCCTGGAATGCAGAAAAAACATTAGAAAAGGTGTTTGGCTCTAAGGAATGATGATTTTGGTAAATGAAGATCTATGAAAACACGGATTCTGTTCAGGGTTATAACTAAAATACCTTCCACATCATCACGTACCTTCCACATAAAGTGCCATGTTTCAGCTGCCAAAGAGCGACCGGTTCAGCAATACATACGGTTAAATAACAAGATGAATCCAAAACAGAGCACACGGCACTGTTTCAAGTTAAAAATCCCCCCGAGAGCAGAACCGAAGTGTCATTGAACATACATCCCGTAAATGAATAGAAAAGTTTCTTAGAGGTATCCTAAAAGCCAGTCACAGATCATTCATTCAGAGGTGTGCAACCCTTTAAGTCCATTCACCACTGACGCTGAGGAAAAGGCATCCTGTCAACCTCAAAAAAAAAAAAAAAAAAAAAAAGAAGAAGAAGGAAAACAAGGAAACATTCATCCGATCACATTTATCTCTGGCCAGCAGCCAAGTATAGTCTCTCAACATGAAGCTGGACCTGATCTAAGAGGATCTTTTATTCCTTGCGGTGGCCGCCTCTCGTTTTCCAGCCCCAGTACTGTAAACCACGTCACAAATCCTGGCTCTGACACCCAACCTCTGGCCGTGTTTCTCTTGTCCCTCGCCCCCTGCCTACAATTTTATTACCTTATTATTAAAGCGTCTTTTTCTTTTTTTTTCCTTTTTTTTTTTTACACCAGAGTCCACCTACTTGTACTGCCAACAAACCTCCAGTCAATTATTAACCGGAGAGAGGCACACTAGTGACTCCATCCGCACAACCTGCGTGCCTGACGGGGAACTTGAGAGGCTAGAGGATGCGGAAATGAATCAATGATGGATGGTGGACGGAGGGTCGGTATGTACTCAAGAAAAATACATATTAACGCTGGATACAGTGTTTACAGTCTTGGCAAGTCAAGTCCGTGAACGCTACACTACGAGTAAAAACGACCGCTTACGATTTATGTCTAAAAGAAAAACCGTTGAGCTACAATAGCTAACGTGAAGAGACGACCACCAACGCGAGTCGCTCGGGAAAACGGGCAAATCAAAACGTTTCTCAGATTTAAAGCCATTTTTCTTACTGTGTGACTGTAGGATGCTGGTGGAAAAAAAAAAGTCGATGGGGTCGGCCTGGTCCTGCGGGTCTGAAGGACCACAGCAATCCCGCAGACAAGAAGACAGACAGCAGGGGTACACTAAGATCGATGTTTTGTTTTGTTTTTTTCTTTAACAGGTTTTCATCTTAAAACTTCGGGCTTCTGTTTCCCGTCGACATCGCTGAGTAAAAAAAAATCACAAAAAGACAAAAAGAAAACTTAAAAAACGAAATGTCAGTAGTTTGAAGATTCCGAGCAGGGGCGAATGGGAATGTCGCAGGGGGACGGCAGCCAATCAAAACGTTGTTTTTCTGTGACGCATTTTTGAACGACCAATAGATTTCTGCAACGTGCGATATGTTTTCTGACAATTCCGGGTGAAAGAATGCTCGAAATTTTGGAAATAAAATACCAGAAGTACACATACATCCGCCCTTATCCCGTATAACATCTTTAAGTAAAAGCTTTTAAAGTACATCAATATATCATTATGAGTAGCATCAAACTGACTGAGCAGCAGTGAACATCTCACCAGGTACAACAGATTCACCCCGGGCAGTGAAGGAGGAAGTATCCAGATTAAAGTAAAAGTGCTACCACCGTGCTGTCAAAATACTCCATTACAAGTAAAAATGTCAAACAGTTCCCCGTGACATTGTTATATTATTATAATTTATGCATTAATGTGAAAAAACATTTTACTGCCGAATTTGCTGCACTGTTTTATACAAGGCTGCATTATTAAGGCTTCATTATGGATTAATCTGTTGACTTGTCTTGATCAATCGATTGATTGCTTGGTTTGTAAAACTTCAGAAAATAGTGAGAAATGGCCAAAGTGACACCTTCAAAAGTCAAACCTCACAATTAGAAAGGAAAAGCAGCAAATCCTGACTTTTGAGAAACATGACATTTTTAATTGATGTTTTGATTTTCTGTTGGAACCAATTAATCGATTATTCATTACAGTGCTACTTTTATATACTATTGGGTAATTTAATCGGTAACGAGCTCCTCTTCTGTATGTAACAGATTGTAGTAAAGTTTTATTTTTATTGGAAAAGTGACTTGTAACAATAGCTATTAGATAATAGTAGTACAACAAAAAGTGCAATATTTCCATCCGAACTGTAATGGAGAAGAAGTAAAAAGTATAAAATGAGTACAAGTACCTCAAATGTGTACTGAACTACAGTACTTGAGTGTATGTACCTCCAACAGTGATCCCATTATTGTCAGACTGGAGAATCCTTTTGGTAGAGTAGCCCACTATTATAGTCTGTATCAACAATGACACATTGTGAAGTAATTAGAGAAGTTACATAATTGTTTCTCATCCTGCTGGTAAGTAAAACAATGAGGAAACACTGCCCCTGCCTGGTGAAACTGTGACAGTACACTGTACCTCAGTGTTTCAAATAGCAGGCGTCAACTTGGACTATTTTTTATCTCTGCAGGAAATGGAAGTATTACTGTACTTCTCATCACTGTGCAGTCCGATGTCACAAGCATCAACTGAAAAACTTGACATACCTGAAGACAAACTGTGGTCTACAGTATACTGGTACTGGAAGACAACCGATTGTCATATTTTTCACCCCCACCCCTTCCACTCTGCAAATATCAGTCCTAACATTTAGAAAAGCTGGAAGTTTGTTGATCACCTCATCCATCCCTTCTTATCTAATGCACGTTTGTAAGGGACTGGAGCCTTTCTCTGAACATTCAGAGAGAAGCAACGTAAACTTAAGACAGGCTGTCAGTCTTGTGTATTGTATTGATTGTATTTGGAGCTGCAGTGCAGAGACCAAGACAAATTCCCCCACGGGAACAATGAGATTCCATAACATTCACACCTACGTGCAAGACATCAACTCAAGACATGGCGACAACATAGTTGGAAACAAATTTAACACCGTAAACAAAAAAACAACAACAACACAACTATATTGTTTAATTTTTTATTATTTCAGCTTAAAAGTTATCCATTCCAGTGTTTGAGGACTTAGTGCATCACTGACTATATGTAACAACCATCCATTCACTTACCCCCAGAGAAAAATTATTGGAAAATAGCTGGTAACAGATCTGGTGGACCTCCAGTATATACTGCATACTTAAGGTAGAGTTATACTTGTGCGTCACAATGTACAGCAACCTTGTCAAGGGGTCTCTGGTGTTTACTGAACAGGAGAATATAATGCCATGTAGTCATTCATAGCCAAAGCAAACCTGCTTACGTTCTTTTCACTTTGCAATAGACAGTGGCAATAAGAATGAGTAGGTTTGTAACAGAAAGAGCTTTGCTACATCACAGAATATGTACGGTGATTCAGTCATTTTAAGATTACTGAGCTTTAATAACTCACTTAATGTCGTCTTCACTATCGACACCATGCCAGCTCCAGCAGGTTTGGAAACTTGTGAAAGAAAACACAAGAAACCCAAGCTCGCCAATCACTGTGTCTAGCTGCTGTACATTTTTAAAGAGGGTGCACGTTAGTGTAAGTGGCTGTGTGCATAGGCTCTATGTTTTTACTGCACAGCCTCCCAACACACAAGTATAAATCCAACTTTACACTCATAAACACTGACTCACTCTCTCTCTCTCACACACACAGTAATGCAGGGGTTTGTGGAGTGCTTTATTACAGGCGTGCTTCTGGAGTTTTGGGGCTGTCTAAGTGCTGGTAGGGAGGACCTGCAGGGTTTAGTCATACACCCAGGAAAGACACAGCTGTGTCCCTCTCTTCTATCAGCTCCGCTGCTGTGGCGTCCATCTTCAATCGGGAAAAATCATTGATGGCCAGGCCATCCACAATCTTCCAGGACTTGTCCTGAGGGAACAGCATACTTTCTTAGTAACTAACTGAGTTTTGTATTTTGGGACACATGCCAATAAACAATCCTCTACACTTACTTTTCCTAGTTCAACCAAAGGAAAAACTTGGAGAGTAATTTAATCTTTTTTTTGCTGACCTCCAGTAGTTTAACTTCTCACCTGGCTGCAGTGTACAGGTGTACTGACATCACTGTTTGGTGCAACAAAGCACTTTCTGACCACACCCAGCAATTACTCAATGATACTGAGCGTGATCAAACTTTTAACCAGAGAATGCAGATTTTAGCCTGGTCTTAATTTACAGGGATGGAAGTATGTCTTTTCCACAGTTGTTCATTATTTCACATTTTGAAGACAAAAAAAAAAACAAACAAACATGACAATCAAATCAGGAAACACCTAACTAATATCTGTCTACGCCAAGAAATCAATTAGCTGTATTAAAAACACGAGGTTAGATCAGTCTCACCTTGATCTGGACAGGGAATGAGTAGATGAGGTCGTCTGGGACTCCATAGGAGTTGCCAGAGGAGTAAACACCCATAGAGATGAACTCACCCTGAAACAAAGCAGAGAATGGTTAAGCCTGCAGTCTGGAAATATAATGCTGCTTATTCCAGATACAGTGAAATACAAAATTCAGAACCATAATGTCTGTGGGAAATCAAAATAATATAATAACAACCTGTAAAAAAAATAATGTTGCATATTAGATACTGTCTCTCACCTTATTTTTCATTTCCACTTTACCACATCACAAAAAATGAGGGAGGGAGGGAGGGAGGGTTTTACAAGTACAGCCTGCTCTTTGACTGTAACAGCCACTCCTTGTAACGCCTGATTGCAGCAGCGGACAGACATTCCCTTTCCAGAAATACAATATAAATAAACATGGTGTTTACCTCGGAGGTGCCTGACCAGATGTCTCTCATGTGGTCACAGATGGCCTTGGCTGCAGACATTGCACTGGACAGCTTCCTGGCCTTGATGACTGCAGCGCCTCTCAGTTGCACCGTCTGCAACACAAAAATGTGGATCACTGAATGAAAATGCAGGGGAGTTATTGAGCTGCGCAGCTACTTTGAGTTTTATTTATCAAGGTTTTGAGAAAATGCTGAAATGTTTGCAATCATTATCTCTGGAATTTTGTTGGATCATCAAGAAAATAACATTTGAAGAACTGAATGGCAATCTGTATTTCTGAAACAATGTATTATTGTCATTTTTCAGTCCTATGACCATGAAAAATACAATTTAACTGCTTATCATTGATAAACACTTCTTTGTGACCAATATTTGAGTCAAGGTTTACTGTAATCAGCAATGTCAGGAATTTATTATCAAACATACTTCCTACGTTTGATTGGTTGATTTTACAAAACCCATCACAAATTTTCCATAAAATGCTACTCATATTTTTCTGTATCTGCCATTTTCTTTTACGCTAGCACCCTGGAGATCTAATTTCAGAAGTATCATGCATTTTTGAGCAGCTGACAGAGGAGTTTTATATAAATGCTAAATGTTCCTTATAGTCCAATAAATTAGAATAAGTTAACATCAGCTCACAGCAATGAAATCTCCTTTGAGCCAGGCATCATCCTTGACTGCATCGAAGCAGGCGAGCTCACTACCAGACATGTTGACCATGCAGTGGTGCACGTCTGGGTACTGGGTGGACGAGTGGTTTCCCCAAATGATCACATTCTTCACATGGGTGGCCGGGACGCCACAGCGCATTGCCACCTACAGGACAGAAAGCAAAATCAGATCAGAAGAAACAAACGACTGACAACATCTGACAACGGCTGAATTGAACTGGAAGAAGGAGTGAACCTGAGAGCGAGCCCTGTTGTGGTCCAGACGGGTGAGGCAGGAGAAGTTCTCTTTGGGGATGGAGGGAGCAGACTTGGCTGCAATCAGACAGTTGGTGTTGGCAGGG
Organism: Seriola aureovittata; assembly: GCF_021018895.1. NCBI lineage: Eukaryota > Metazoa > Chordata > Actinopteri > Carangiformes > Carangidae > Seriola > Seriola aureovittata. Next base: position 21,491,594 of record NC_079377.1, read on the forward strand.
TTTCCCACAACCAGCACCTAAAACACAAACATACAACAAAATGCAACCTGAGTGACTCATCTGATCCCTCTGCTTCCTTGGATCAAATTAGCTCCACTTAAAAGCATTTTCTGCTCTAGATTTTACATCATATTCTTAACAGAATGGAGCAAAAAAGCAAACTTGTATGATACTTAATAATACAGAAGGACAAAAAACGATGGATAAGCATGAGAAAGTATGTGTACTCCTGTGCTGTATGTTGCCAATATGAGATAAGAGTAGAAACATGTTTATAATCTAGGTCCTGTTTCATTACCTTGACTGTCTTCTTGGCATACTTCTCCAGGGCGGTTCCCTGGCTCTTGAAGATGGCCACGTTGGCTTTGAGCAGGTCTTTCCTCTCCATGCCCTCCTTCCTGGGCATGGAGCCCACCAAGATGGCAGCGTCCAGGTCCTTGAAGGCCACCTCCTCCTTGTCGGTGGGGACAATGTCTGTGGAAGGAGAAAATTAAGTAATTACTAGTGGTTGAATGTGTTTGTATTCTGTATATTGTTCCTTTAAATTTACATCTAAAAATTGTGCTCTACCACATCTCAAAAGGTCTGGGATTCATAGGTCAATATTAACACTTTGCCAAAAAGAAATTTTATAAATTTTACTAACTCTCCTAAACTGACAGGGTCATTTCACCTACAAATAAAGTATAAATAAAATGACAAATACAAATTTAACATGGATAATGACATTCTACATTTTCCGAGCCATCAAATGCATTTTGGGCATATTCCCATTTGACTGGAACCAAGTAGGTAGTGTATGTTCATATTGTGACCGGTAAATCAGATTAGTGCTCCCTCTTGGCCAGGTCTCCACTGTTACACAGAAACATGTTGGAATTCCTGATAAAAGCTGAAGTGAAAAATAAAATTGTTCATACACTTTTTAAAATCAACAAACACCAAAATACACAGCTCAAGTCGTTTCTGTCCAAGTAGCATATCTGCAATTTATCACTATGACAATATCCATCTGAAATAGTTTGAAACCAAACTTATTGAAAAGTCTGTACACCCTTTTCAAAATCATATGCATACGATTTTGAGAAATGCGATTCGGAGGTATCCCGTGTGCGACCAGTATTGTGCTGTACGGCTGGGCCCATCTCAGTGACTGAAGCGTTGTCTTTGCAGTACAGTTAGTTAATACAGGGGCCTCTCACATCCCCGGTCCAAACAAAGCAAAGGACAGCACCATTTCAAAGGAAAAATTCCAGGTCACAATGGAGACGACACATAATGGCGCCTCACAACTGATGTCATGACGGCGGTTACAGTGATGACACCAGAAAACCACGCGGAAACCAGCAACCATTTTTATCAAGTGTTGCAGAGAAGGAAGTCTCAACTGTCACAAAATTCTTACAATGACGCATATTTGGTCCTTGGAGTTAAAATAAATTTTCCTTGGTTCAGAAATGTGATCAAATGTTCCACCTGTCAGGATTCAGGAAAACTGCACAGCTGTTAGTAGCCCCAGCGGGTGGTGAATAATATTCTGGGTAGTGTAGAAATATATAAGGTTGAATGTTGATTTAAAATAACAAGTTTCTTCAATGGGATTGATTGATTTAAAAAAATCTGCCCAATTGCAATCTATTCCTACGAACTATGATTAGATATTTTATTATTTCCTTGCCAACAAATATTGCTGTGAGTGTGTAATCCTTAATGTTGTGGTCAAATGTGCCAGATATGCAAGGATGCTCTGCCAAAGTTGGAGATTTTAAGTTACTGTAGAAAACAAGGTTTGGACACATTTAATAGGGAAAAGTGAACAAATAAATCAAGTAAAGCTTACTAGATAAAAGGCACAGTTTGTGTAGAAACGATACATAGGGCTGATTTTGAGGTGTTCGATGAATTCTAGGTGTGTGTTTGCTCGGTAGCAATGAGCAGAGTGTTGGATTAAAACTGTTGGGCAACCATGGGGCCAACCATGCAGAAATTGCAAGCATTCATAAATGTAAAGAACTTTAAATAAAAACAGTTCACTACATCTTTAGCCCAGCATCTCCTTGTAACTACTGTTGCTCTAAAGGCACACTACAAAGAAGCCTTTATTCTATTGCTAGCATGTATATAGCACATGGTTAGGGCAGAGGCCAGAGCCCAGGTTAACAGCATCATGCACACGTGTGCTATCTTTAAGATGGACAAGGCTATAAACTGGCAAAAGGCATAACTTCTAGAAAGCACCTGTTTTAAAGAAAGAGTACATCCCTGATTCATAGGAAATAACATATTTTCAATCTAAAATAAGTCAGTTTAACTCCAGAAAGCTTCTCCAAAAGCAAACCATAAAGTAAAATCCATAGTTTACGTGTTTCAGGGGAACTATGATATTTGATGCCAGTGTATCAATGACATATAAGAAAATATATTGTGTTATTTTCTTGTATCAATTATCTCTCCCACCCTTAAATGGTTACCTCTCAGAAGTGGGAGGGCACAGTCCTGCAGCTCCATGACAACACCTTCCAGGACTGGCAACATGGGTGTGATGTCCAAAAGGAGCAAGGTGATTGGCTGGTAGAGGGAGGAGGGAAAGAAGTAGGCAGTGCAATGAATGGTATGAGATGAATGAAACATGCTGAACTGAATTCAAATCATAATTTCCATGCATAGTGACATGTCAGTGGGGGACTTAGTGAGACAGAGTGTGAAGGCCTAAGCCATATGGCTCACGGACTATGGCGCGTGCCAAGTGGATCAAGTGGTTTTAAAGTTGGCCTAAGACTCTTGGCACAAGATCCATTTCATTGACTTCAAGGACACTCCTGACTTGTCCCAGGACGCACGGATGAGCAAGTGCAATCTGATCAGTTCCCACAGGGACAACATCTGTTTAGTGTCACCCCCCCACATATGACCTGGAAAACTCACAGCTGTTTACTGGGGGGGTGTCAGTATCCTACAGAGGTCTTGTGACATTGCCTAATGAGATAAGGTAATTCTGTGTGTTACGTGAGCAAGACAAAGCCCTGCCTTACCTGATCTTTGCCAAAAACATCTCCCTTGGCAATGCTGAACAAGAGGGAATAGGCGATCTGCCCAGCAGCGCCGGTCACCAAAACTCTAATAGGCTCAGACTGCAAGACACAAGGCAAAGAACAATGCTGTTAGTACTAATACCATTGATTTCAGAGGAAGGACAGGTATGAAAGTGATAGTGTAATTGTTCTACACAAGTGGTGCTGGCCGTCTATTAATGTCTGCAGGATTTACTAAAGCAGGGGGTCACTTCAAAAATAGACCGTGCCTTCTATACAGGAGTATTACATAACACAACCAGGGTATACTTGGCTTATCAAGTTCATCGCCATCTTTATCACTCACTCACCAGCATTCATTCAATCCCCAAAACTACCAAGATAGCTCATAAGGAAATTAAAAAAAGCTTCATATGAATATGAGCTGAGGACGGACTGATTTTTTTTAAATAAACATATCAGTGGGGTTGGTTACGTCATACGGCGAGCCAGACTATGAGTGTTGTTAAAATCTATTTTCTAACTTTGACGAACTTTGCAAACGTTCCTGAACTGCTTAATGAATCAAACAGAATAACCACAGTTTCATTTGTTATTTTAAAAAGAATGATATAGAAGTCGCCAGTTCTACTCACCATGTTCACACGGTAGCCTGAACTGCTCTCTCACACACCACTCGCTCAACTCGGAGGTAGTCAGTCACTCCTATTCAAGTCCTCACTTGATTGCGACACTTCTAACTGTCATGCGGCAGACTGGGGAACTAGGGAGTTGTAGTTTTTGATAGTTTATGCAGCCTTTATCAAAAAGAACAAACTAATCTCAACAAGTTATTCCGTTGATAGTTAAAGAAAATGTTGGTATCTGTGATACTGGTATTACCGAGGCTGCACAAATAGGGGTCTACATGACATCGTTATTTAAATCGCTTGGTGGTTGACATACATGATCGCTAAAGAGCTAGCTAGTTAGCATAGCATTTCAAGTACCGCTTGTAGTTGCTTAGCGACCTGTATCCAGGGGCAGAGGAGAACCAGCTAGCATCGAGAGCACTGTTAGTTAGTTAGCTAGCTTAGCTACTCGTTTGAAATATAGACAGAAGACCAATATGTGTGATTAAATGGATCGAACAGCGACTAATGGTGTTAACAAACTATCCGTATGAAATGAAACCGGTTAAACATAACCGTTTTCAGTGTAAAACAGGTTGTTAAGTTTGTGTAATGCTAACTACCCGGAGCAAACAGCGACTAATTGACTTGAAGTGTCGTTCTAATCAGACCAAATTGGCTGATTATGAATGTTTACAGTGAAAAGCGTGTGTTAAGTTTGGCATTTATCACAACGTTAAGTTAAAACAAAACAAAAACACTGAAGCTGAGCAGCGTAAGAGAGAGCACGAAAACTTTTACAGTCCTCGTCAGTAATATAATCAAGGTAAGTTGATGACAGTAACCTGTCTCATCTCTTTCTTTCCCTCTTTCGTGTGGTTAAAGTTGAACAGTCGAACAAACGGGCTTGACAGACGCCTGCTTTGACATCTTGTAAATGCCTGTTGCTTGAAGTAATTTATGTTTGGCTCTCTAAGTGAAAGATTTTTCTAAAGGTCAACAAAAATAAAGAAAGACTTCGGGTCTTCAGTTCCCTAGAGGCATAAGGAGTTATATAATCTAGCACTTAAATACACATTCACAATTTTCTGAAATTTTATAGACCAAATGATTTGTTACAGCCCTAGTTCCATTAATTATAAATTTTACTTGTACCCTGGGCATATAAATAATCCATTGCATGCATCACTAAACCTGTTTGCATGTCAGGATTTAGAGATTTTGGTCTGTTGTTTTAAGGCAGTCTCCTCATCTTTGGTCCTTCAGGTAGTGAGGCGTAAAGTGTTTCTTTCTACTATGTTGTTTTTAATTGAGACGACCCTGAAGAGACCCAGTGTTAAGTGAGACTGGTTATCAATATTTCATGGCCTCATTACAGCCTCATTACATGACCTGAACAAAAAGCAGAGGAGATGGTGTTACATCTGGCTGGCATCAGAAGGTGGGCTCACTGTAGGCTTGGCTGGCTGTCTGCAGGGTTAGACTGCTGTGCCAAATGATTATGGTTGAAACAGGGTTTTTTTTTAAATTAAAATTGGTGGTTGTGGCATGGGCTTAATTTTCTATTTTGGTTTCACTTTTTATTCTTGTATTGGATGATATTTGGGTTTATTTTTAGACAGCAATGTTGTGTAGCCAGATTGACAAATGACTAAATAATAAGTGCACTTAGAGTTGTATGATAAAGTTTGAAGATACGTTAAGCGATAAAATGTTAAATTGTCATCATCATATGATGCCAGATATAAGATTTTGGTTATGTAATGTATGTTTTGGTTTGGTAATTTATAGCTGCATTCCACTTGCTGCAGCTGCAGTGCACTTCTCTGGTGGAGTGAAATGAACACCGGAGGCGCCAATATTAAATGGAAGTGTCTGAAGCCTGCCCTCTTCATGCAGCGACTAGACAGGTGAGAACCCTGATTTAAACTTCTCTCTCCATCTCTCTTTTTTTCATTCTTCAACTAATTCCATCCCTTTTTGTATGTGAAACAAGTAAAATCCTGTAAACGACTGAGTACAGAAAGTGTTAACTGTTACACTCAATTCAACGATTATCATGTCCTGCTCCACTTATGGTGGCTGTCTTTTCTCCCCATATTTTAGTGCTTTGAGTGCTTTTTCCTTCAGATGTGGTCAACAACAAAACCTGGCAGTTTATACTTCTGTCCTGACAACATCCCCATTGTTTAGATTAAATGTATGAAGGCATCAAAGCATCAATATCACAAATAAAAACATTTTGAGAGCTTTCATCATCAATTTCATCCATTTCTTGTTAATAAAACACAGACAGGCATTATTTAAAATAGGGTTTCTTGTTTCTCTTCTGTTTCTGACCTGATCTTATGCAGTGAGGCTTACATAAAAGAATTCCCCAAAATCAATCAATAGAAAGTCACTAATACAGATTAACTACATATCCTCTACATCCCTGTGGCATTTCATTTATTTTTATTACAGGAGACTAATTATGCAAAATTTTCAGACTTTTTTCTTTTCTTTATACTGCAACAAAATTTAATAGCATGTAGTTTGATGGCTCACAGTTATGGAGTGAATGTTTTTAAGCCTGATAAGACAATAATTTCAATTTGGTTTCAATTACTGTGCAGCACTGATAGCACAATTTCTGCCCTCAGTCTCCATGTGAAAGGTGATATTTCCATGTCATAATAATATTTTCCTTTTTGTCAAACATCCTGCTGTTGTATCTTTCAATCTAACAGCATAAAATGAACCGGAGCCATCACCAATTTTTCATCCAAAGCCTAAAACTGGCCTTGCTTCTCGTGTCTGCATCTGCCAGTGACAGGGGCTGACACGGACGCTTCCCTTCTCAAAAGGCTCTGCGTGTGATAGCTGGATTCAAAGCTGTTTGAAGCAGCTGCCACAGCCTGGCAGACTTCCTCTCAGCTCCAGTTACATTTTTACCCCTCTGTGTGGCATGTGCTTATGGCTGTCATGGGTGTCAGTGTGGGACAAACAGGTGCTCACAGCTGTCTGTTGGCTAGCAGTGCTGTATGATCACACTGTGGGTGTATTACATTGATCGGAAGAGCCTTGAAATATGCTGTCATCTACTTCTTTTGACGGTCCAGTTTTTGGTTTAACTCACTCACTATATCCAGAGTGACTGAAACTTTTTGTCCACTGCCCAGAGAGGTGAGGGAAGATTGACATCCTCTTAACAATGGAGACAGCAAGTGTCATGCCAAAGAAATCCTGATAAAGTAATGGCAATTACTATGTCTTTTTGAAGCCCCATTAATCAATATTTTCATTAACAACTGTTAAATGACACTTTTGCTCCTATTGTGATGAACATAGAGAACTGTTGTTCAGCTCTGCATTCCCCTCAGCTTCACCGAGCATTTTAGTGTTTCTAACTCTTTCTTTTAGTTTTACAACGTGTAACTTTACTGTGGGGTTCAGTCTCGTCAACCTTGTTTCCAGCTACAAAAGACAGATGTTTTCAGGGGGGAAACAATCTCGACAGCCAAAGTTGGTGACCAGTTAGTGAGGCCAAATATTTCCCTCAGACGCTGGTGGAGACCAACCCAGAACTCAAAGGACAGTGAATATTAGACTTGAATTTATTAGGTGCCAGAAATCTGACTCCATCTTCATGGATGTGAAAATAGTCAATTCTTTGCAACAGCATCCCTCACTGCCCTTAGCAGCCAAAAACAACAATTAATGCTGCTTAAGATTGAAATATCAGAAGTTTATTTTAATTGAAGATCCATAAAATGATAACAACCAAGACAGTCTGCAGGAGTAGTTTGGACAAAACAATGAATGCTATTGTAAAAAATAAAAACAAAACATTCGTGCATTAGTTGATTTTATACTGTATAGTTCACTGTGCCATTGTAAAATTTTTATATCAAGTTTAAGATTATGTAAAAGTTTTAGATTTAAATCCTGGAATTAAATTTGGGAAACCTACTAAAGGTCGATCCAGAGGCTTAAAGGTTTTCTGTGACAAAATGCAGAAACGATGCCACCTGTCAGAAGAAGATATCAGGAATAGAAACATCTACAAGTGAAGTGAGGAAAGATTAAAAGAACACAGTGGCTTTGAGGTTAATCTTTTATTAAAGACATTTGATAACATTTCACTTTTGTAGTTATATTTCCTTGTGATATACAGGACCAGTTAAGTATTGATCAGTCTTTATAGATATAACTTGTCTTTATACAGATTTGATATCAAGATCAATTCCGTGCATTTACTGTATTTCATGAGTAATGAGGCGGTCTCCTAGTCAGTGGACAAACTAGAAGCAGCCCCACCTTTGTCTTTTTAGTATTTACTTTGCTCAGTTCACTACTAACGCATATGTATATTACTTGGAAGCCAGTTACCTAAAAAGCACAGAGGTCAGGCTCCTACTGCTCATTTTTAACAATTACCAGAGCATCACTTATACAAAACCTGGTTAAGTGCATGGTAAATTGTTATCTTTGTAGTCATCACGGTGTTTGAATTTGTCAGAATTGCTCGATCCTACTTCTGTTCTGCCTGCATAAATTGGAGCTCAGGCCATGTTTTTAAGAGCCCAAACTAAGGTACAAGTTTTGGATTGGATCTGCTGATTTAGGGCAACGCTTGCTCTATCAGAAAATTGTTCCTTTCGAGATATTCATTAGCCTTTCAGTGCACTCTGTGTCAGGTGCAGCCATGAACGTGCATAGCCATCAAAATCACCTAAAATCCCCCCAACTCGTCAGATAACTTGTGACAGTTATGACTTTACATAATCGCACATTTGAAAGAGTCTGTTGTTGCTGTAAATGTTATTTGACAAGTTGGACTCCAATGTTTATTTTCTTCTCTGGCAGTCTTCACAGTCAGGTTGACATGAGGGGATTAGGGATACTTCGTCTTTGTAAAAAGGAAATCAGAATGAAACCAAAAACAGCAGCGGCACACATGATAATATCTGGTGCCAGTTTGCTACGGCGGCCTGATCCTCTGTGTGTGTGCTGTGAAAACAATTGGTATTGTGGGTATTTTGTCCCACCCACAGGACAAGACCTGGAGCCCCACAGAAGCGAGAAGAGTGGGAAAGGTCACACATGCACAGAACCTGAGCGTCACACACACACACACACACACACACACACACACACACATACACACATACGCACGCATACAGTTATGCACATGGAGTGTGAACATGCTCAATACATGTGCACACATACAGAGTACACTCTGAAAGTCTTGATAAGCGTGTTGCAACATGACCAGCAGCACGTCTCTCTGTCTGCATGGTGTCTGTCTCCTCTGCTGACCCTGCCGTCTGTCCTTTGTCCACTCCATCTCCTCCTCGTCTTTTGTTCCCTCGTCATTTCACCTCCTTCATCTCCACCCTTTCTGTCCGCTCTCACTTTATCTCCTCCTATTCTGCTCCTCCACTTGTCCCCGCAGAGTGCACCTGAGTGACCCTGCTTCGTTGGCAGCTGGGAGGCAGATAGCCAGCACACACACCGGCCTCAAAATCGCCCTCTTATCTCCCTTCGCAAGACCAAATAGACCTCACAGTGCACCAGAAGACACTGAGATAGCAGGTTGCATCCACATGAGCACACACATAAACACACAAACAGCACACAAACACAGTGGATAATTACATCATTGTCACTGCTATCTCCCATCATATTCAACTTCTGTATCCCTGTGCCATCATCCTGCCTACTTTGTGGCATGTCTGTGTCTTAGCAGTGTCATGTTCCTGTGCTAGATTAGTTGATGACGCTTTAGATCAGATGGAGAAGATAATTTTTGTTCCCTTTTTTTTTTTTTTATCTACACTGTAATGCAGACAGTAGTGGTGTTGTTTAAAATGAACCTGCATGGCCTCGTCCTGCCATTTGCTTTTATTTGCAATAACCATAATAATACACTAGGTGTCAGTGTTTGTCTGTAGTTAACCATAGTCATTCTTGGCCATCACTACTTAGAAACTGGTGCTGATGGATTTGTGTTGAAGACTCTCTGAAGACACTTGTTGCTGCAGCAGCAGGAGTCGTGCCTTCAGGCACTGGGCTTATGATTGGAGAGTTGTGACTTCAAATTGTCACTCTGAAATCTGGTAACTATGTGAAACCAAGGGATTTTGACATACTTTTTTTAAGAAAGATGTTGGTTGTACACACAGAGGTAGGCTCACAGAGGTTTTCGCAAGGCTATAAACTCACTATTCTACACTGTTTTGAAAACCTGAAGCATGTTTTCTTCTGATTTGGGATGATTTGTAAATTTGCTAGTTTATGTCGTAAAATTAAAGTATTTTAATAAATCTTATCCAAGGCTCTAATGGGAACCTAAGCTGCAACATTACCTACCTTTTGAAGATTTTATGTATCCAAGTGAATCTATGTCTGGTGTAACGATGCAAGAAGCAAGCAAGCAAATTATATTTATATAGCGCCTTTAAAACTGAATTTAGAAAGCACTTAACAGGGAGAACAAAAGGGAAGTGGATAAGGCAGGGGAGACATGAAGAAACATGAAGAAATACATGTGAGAATGGAGCATGTTTATGCTTTTCAAAATCATAGGGGAGAGAAATCATCCAGCTAAAGTAAACCATTCTGTCTCTGTTTTGAAGGTATTTCTACGATTATTAACATTAAATCAAACCAGCTGGAGAAATGGTTGACTTTAAAAAATGGGTTCATCGATCTTTAAGCCATTATAGTTTTATAAATGCAGCTTTTATGAGAAATTGTGTGTTTCCACACATGGTGTTAAAAAAAGCTTAATCTATCTAGAACTGTCATGTCATGTGGGAAAAAGATTGTATCCAGACCTAGGCTGTACAAGAACCAGATGTTTGAATGATTCATGATTCATTATTATTTAATTCCTGTATGAACAAAGTTCCATGTAATCACTCCATATACTGTATATGACATACCTTTTTAATAATGTAATTCCTTTTGTGTATTGAAGATATTTTAGTCTCATTTTTGCTTTATGCTAAGCAGTGCATGTCTTTCCTGAGCTGAAATATCATGAATTTGTTGCTTCCAGAAATAGCGTGCAGATCCTTTTGAGCTGTTGTCATTGTGTAGCTTTGGCACTTTTAGGACAAGGCCTGGAGGCGTATGAATGTTTCCAATCTGCTTCAATGTACCTACTACCTCTCTGAGTTTCTCTCTGACAGATTGTCTGTGATTGAAACCTGAGAGAGACTTTGTTTCTGGCCAAGTGTTGGCTAGCTGTGGGGAAAAGAAAGACACCCGAGCTCTTAGTCAGAAAGAACACCGACCCCTGAAAATACACCAAGTAACTTCTTGGCACTGATGCAGAACTATTCAATTAAATCTCATATTATATACACACACCAAACCATCCTCGGAGGTATGTTTCTTCCTCTGAGTGAGCCTCAACCACACTTTCCCTCTCTGCGTCTTTCTCCCTTAGGTGTTTGCATAGTGAAATGGTCCGTGAAATGGGTTTGATGGAATCAAACTCCATGTTAAGACAAATACATATTTCATAGCAGTTGATGGACTGATTGATGGGGTTGTGTCTTCATTTCCTTTGTACGTCACTGCCAAAGATCTCTATCAGAAGCGGTAATATGAAGGATCATGGCTCAGCTTGTTTCAGAGAGGAGTTTTTCACTTGTCATGTTGTGACTTTGAGTGATTCTCGGTGCGAGTGTCTTTAGGTGTTAGCTTTTATTCACTGTGAGAATGTGTTTTTGTGCTCCGATAGCAACTGCGGCCACAAGAGGGCACCAAACTGCCACATGTTGACATTCTGCGTCTGTCCTAACTGAAAGCTCACTCTCCGTTCCCTCTGCTGTTGACAGCGACCAACACACTTTTTTAAAAACTCACTGAAGGATGACCAAAAATGCGGCAGCAACAGTGTCCTGGATCCACAGCCAGTTGATGTGGCAGCAAACTCACAACGGAGAGGGTGGAAGGTGGTTCACGTTTTTTATCAATACAACTGTTGTTTTAGCACCACAAGGCTGGCTGACAAACTCCCCCTGACCCACCCCACCTAGCCCGCTCGCACCACCTTTCATTAACCTCAAAACCCAAATCCATCCAACTGGACCAGTGACGGCAACTCGCTGCCGATGCTGGCGGTCACACCCCTCTGCACAGCCATAATGGGTCGTGGCACAATTGGGGGCCACGTAACCGTCAACATTCCCGGTCCTTCCAAGAGGCCGGTTGCCTGCAGGTTACCAGCAACACTGCTTGTCCCTGTTTGTCTGCGCTCACTAAAAGGAAAGAATGTTTTCCCCCCACAACATGGCTGTGTGGGGATTAAGGCCCATTCTGAGTGGCCCCGGGTCGTGCAGCAGATGTTAGCCAGGATAGCGCTCGTTGCCGTGCCGACAGTGAGCCGGCGGGATCGGCCCGCCCAGACGATGTTAAGCCTATGTACATGTATGGGAGAGAAGGGGGGGAGGTGAAGGGCCTGTCACACATTAAAGAGAATGGTGGTGGGAAATTTGTCACAGTGGTCACACACTAATTCATCTACACTGTCTCTGATCGTCATCACACACATGGGAAGCTGAGGAGTTTCACATGGCTAGCCTGATGCTGGTTCGTGTTCGAATGATTGTGACCCCTCAGTATCTGCTCAGTGAGTGGACAGTATTGCTAAAATATATTCATTCATTTCTGATGACCACTGCTCAGTAATTGATTCAGACATGTAAACTACATTAGGTACGTATGCACTTTTAAACACGCTCCTTCGTGCGGTTGGATCGCCTTCACTTCAGTCTCTAAGCTGTGAATTTTTACAATAGCAACACATGAAAGCTTTTAAACCAACAGTTGCACATCATCTGTCAAAATCACTTCCCCTGTGTGAGCATTGGCTTTTACACTCCCAGATGATGTTTTAATGTGATGGGTTGTTTTAACTGCTAAGCTCTCAAGTGCTTGTCACATGGAGCCTCTAATGAAGATGACTAAATGTACAGATGGCTTTACGAGTGAAAGGAAAACCATGGGCTATTGTCAGTATGGCACAGGTCTATGGGGACAGTTCTGTTGCATTTAAAGTACAGACTTTTTTGTATCTGTTTGGAAAGGGGTGCTATCCTGAGTGACATGGGCAGCATTACAAGAAACAATAGTAACAATGGAGTCACAGAAGCTTGACAGTAGGTGTAACAAAGTATTCCTGTCAGCCATAAGACTATATTATATTTGACATGTTTTTAAATACGGATGTACAGAAATTAGTGCAAAAGCCTAAATACAAGAAAGGGGAGAAGTTCACTGGACTAAATCTTGAATAGGTCCATTTTGAATTGTAAATTCTAGACAATGTTTTGCATTTTTCTGCTTACTTCCTACTTTCAGTTGTAACCATCTACCTCAACGAAGTGAACTCTGTTTGAATTACAGGCGTAGGGCAAGGCTGTATGGCCGTTTGATGTGAAAGACGAGCCTGTTCTCTTTACGTCAGACAGGTCTAACTGCAGGGTGAATGTGTTTAACATGGGGCCCAGTTCAGGCACCTGTGGTACTCGTAAGCATCAGGCTCAATGGAAAGAGGATACAGGGTCTGACAAGACATGACTTGACCCAGCAGTGCAGGCAGAGCCCCGCTATTGTCCTGAATAAACAGCAGAAATCTGTGTTGTAGAATTTCCCCTTTGTGTGTGTGTGTGTGTGTGTGTGTGTGTGTGTGTGTGTGTGTGTGTGTGTGTGTGTGTGTGTGTGTGTGTGTGTGTGTGTGTGTGTGTGTGTGTGTGTGTGAGAGAGAGAGTGTGAGCGAGAGGGCGAGAGAGAAACAGTCTTTATGTATTTGTGTCTGACAAAATGAAATGAACAAGGAACTTCTTAGGGGCAAACAGAGCACAACACTGACATAAGCAGTGTGTCAGTGTGAGTATGTCTAAGTCAGTGGACAATTGTGTGTGTGTGTGTGTGTGTGTGTGTGTGTGTGTGTGTGTCATGGGGCACAGGCCATGCCGTTCAGTTCCACAATAACTGTACTCTCTGAGGATGAGTGTTGGGCAGGGCAGGGCTGTTTTCACGCACGGCTGGATGTTTGGGCTTTCTGACAGATGGAGAATAGCCAGATGTGTGTGTTTGTGGACTTGTGTGTATGTGTGTATGTGCATATATACTGTATGTGCGCACAATTGTCTTATTTCATGCTTCCATTCTGCTGATTTCAGACCTCAGCAGCAGCTTAACTGACCCCTTACTGCAGACGACAAATTACCAGACTCCATGCTGACAGGAGAAACTTTTCCCAAATGTTCAAAATGTGTCAAGAAACAGTGGATGTACAAAGGCGAAACTTTACCTAGGCTTTATAAACACAGGGCTGGCAGTCATCCCTGTTTTCTTTTTACAGTGGGTGTACTATTTTGAAGATAACATTAGGGCTTATGCTCAATCTACAAATGTCATATGGATTTATTTGTAGGTATAGAGGTCTTCAAAGTCCGACCAGTAATCTATTACTGCGTTTTTGGCTGTAATTTTCCAAAGACAACACTGAAGTGACTGCTTTATTCAGACTGGATGAATATTAGTGGCTATTATATGGCTGATACTAAAATTATTACTCAGTTAGTTAATTGACGAAAAAATTCTGATTAGTGACTTGTTGTCATTATCAAGTAAATTGATTGATTGAAAAATCTTTCTTGCATTCATTTAACGCCATTGTCTGTCAAAAGCCTTTAGGATTTTTGACATATTTGACTGACAATCAAAGCACTTTTAAGACATTTGTTCCTGGTAATTTTAGATGAGGAATGGATTGCTGTAATCAATAAACAAAATGACTGTTAGCTACTGTTGTAGAATTTAGAATAGATTAAGTTCATTGCAATCGCCAAGTAAAAAACAATGTAAGTTTGAAAACCTCCGACTAAAGGTCAGAGTACAGTGATGAAGTGTGATAGACAACTGCCAGGTGAAGGGAAGAAGAGCTACGAGTAGACAATACACTGCAGCAGGGGGAGAAGGGAGATATAACACCGGCGTCCATCTCTGAGGTCACAGCAAAGAGAACAAACCTCTTGGTCCGAGTGGCATCGACGCCCGACCACTCTGTGCTATGTCAACCTGTCAGAGAGAGAGAGAGGTAGAGGGAGGCACTGCCCGCTGAGATGTGTCCAAGGTGTCATGGCCTCGTCTGGGAGGTGACAGACAGCGTGTGTGTGAGTATGTGACGGGGGAATAAGACCGCTGAGAAGTCTAGGGGACGTTCGTCGTGACCTTTCGTTTTGCCAGGGTCCATCTCGCTCTGTGCATCTGAGAACAACTTTAAAGGACCTCATCCTCCTGAGCCTTTGACAGGTGTGTGTGTGTATGTGTGTGGTTGTGTTTTTGTGTACCTGAGAGTACACATGTGTTTGTGTACACCAGTTGAGGAAAGCTTTAACTGAGCTGTATGTGTCTTGGTGCTTTTGTACAGTCAATGTCAACAACAATGTCCTGAAATGTGTAATCTGTAGAGAGGCAGACACTTATTTTGCCCTGTTGCTTTGTAGTGTAGTAGTTTATGATATACAAATTTATACCAGTTTATCATCAACTAATGACATAGTCGTGACTGTGTGTTCAGGCAGAACATGAAGCAAATTTTACATGTGATGCAAATTCATACAAAGTTGAGGGAAGGAAGTAGTTAGACGCACACTTTCCCGGATGGGTGAACTGGTGCAAACATGCATCAGCACGAGTTAAGAATTCAAAGAAACAGCAAAGAAACGAGAGGAAAATACCAGAGAAGACTTGTGGGTTCTGTCAGAGCCTGAGCTGAGCACTAATGAATACAGTCACATTCCCACAGACATGGCCGGTGCATCCATTGAACCTATTGGTTCCCTTAGGCTCGATGTCCAGATACAGTGCTTCCAGATTAGCTGGAGATGCACTGAACACAATGGTTTGTGTTTGCGAGTGGGAAGCCAGTGAGAGATCATGTTGCAGTGGCTAATGATTATACTGTTGCTGGATAAGACTGGAAATAATCTGTTTTGTTTTTCTTATAGTCCTCAAATCCCATGAAAAGACCAAATCCAAACAGTGACTTGATGCTACTATTAAGTATTGTCTATGTGGTTAAACCCTGATGTATCTTCTTCCTTTGTGCCATACAGCTCCACCATTGTCCACCATTAAAACATGTGATTTGTTGACACAACAAAACTATAAAATATTGCCAAACTTGTGCTTAAAACATTGATTTTGACCACTTGGAGTATAAAATAATACTTTTGAAAGTACAAATATTTAGCACAAGAAATTGTAAAGGGTACTTCCAAAGCTTTTTATAAAAAAAAGAGAAGATGGTGTAAAAGAAATGATTACCTAGAATGGAATTTAAATGAGCTGTGTATGTGCATCCGTGTGTACAATATGAATATGCATTGAGTAAGTATTTGATTACATACAGTATGAATGTTTTGTTGTTTTTTTGTTGTACTTTTTTTTTTTTTTTTCCATGTGTCTGCACCATGCACATGTTTCATCACTTGTGTTTGTGTGTGAGTCCACGCGTGTGTTTATCGTTTATACGTGTGTTTGTGGTCAGGAGGTGAGGGTCGAACAACAGGGAACTAAACAGCTTTAAAAGAAGAAAATCCAACAACATAAACAAAACCACGGTCAGTGTGACACGTGTCACCTTCGCTGTGACGGGGGACAGACACCGGAGAGGCACAGAGTCCCCGAGAATCTCTTTGAAGTCAGCCTGCAATTGTGCCGCTGGTTTGGAAGTATTGCCTTTCCTGCCCTTGGGCGTTGCTATAGGGCAGATGCACTCGGCTTTTAGTGAAACACTTGCCAGGATTAGGCCTATTAGCTGAACGGGAGGGAAATACAACCATTGCTGGTTTAGTGGAATCCTAGCTGAATGTGGAAATTTAGTCTTATTTAATCGATTGGATTGTTATAACATTTTGTCGGCATAATCGAGGCAGATGTCTCCCTCTCTTTTGCTATTTGTTTTTTCCAACAAATCTTCTGCCTAATCAAGACCTGAATGCACATTCTCCACCAAACATCTCTTTTTCTCTGTCTTTCTCTGCCCCTCTGTCTCAGTCATTACTGGTGCTGTGTTTGTGTTTCTGCTCCAGGCGTTGGGTAAATACCTCTGCTGGAGTAGGTTTTCCCCCCACTTCCCTCCATTACCTTCTCTAATGACGTTTACACATCTGCTTAGAAGAGCTTCCACTCATCTCTCTGTCTCCCTGTGTCCGTCTTTCTTTCTTTCACTTTGTTGCACACACTCATACACACACAAGCACACGGACCCGCTGACGCTGCAAGATTATGTTTAAGAATTACATTCTGTATAATTTGGCTATTGAATTTATATCTTAATTTCTATTAAGTAGTAGCACATAGTCTCCACACTCCCTTTATAATAGACCAACAAATAACAAAACTATTCACAAATTTAGAGAGTTCTGAGCAAAAAAGAGAGATACTCACACACCTATAAAAGGAAATAGATGTGTATAAGTGGAGGTTTATTAAGAGTTCAAAAAGGACTTTAGTCACAGTCATTTTTGTTTTGACTTTTCAAGAGGGTAAATTAGTCTGAAAAAATAGAATGACCTTTACAAGCAGCACAATTGCTGAGTTGAAATGATTAGTTGATGAATTTATTACTAGATTGACAGAAAATGAATGTGCAAACAGAGTTGCTTGTTTTGAAAAGTAGCTGCAGTGTATAGCGATTGTTATGATCCTCTCTATCAGTGGTTCCCTGTCTGATCACTTCCCATATGTCCTATCACTTGTAAGTGTTTTATGACTCCACGCCGGCAACAGCCGTGACTGGAGGCACTATGTTTTCAGGTTGTCCGTACGTCCATCTGTCCCGTTCTCGTGAACATGATATCTCAGGAGTGCCTTGAGGGAATTTCTCCAAATTTTGTGCAAATGTTCTTCACTTTGGCTCAAGGATGAAGTGATTAGGTTTTGGTGGTTAAAGATCATTGTGAACTCACCAAACACAGCTTTGGCCATAACCCAAGAATTGATAAACTAATTGATAATAGGAATAATAGGATACAGTCCAAACGGTCAGAGGTCAACTTCACTGTGACAGCATAATGTTCTGTTAAAACACTTCTGGCCAGAAGGGGAGATTGCATTTTTGTGATATTGTTCATTATGGGGAAAAAAATTCTCCCCTGCTTTTTTTTTTTCTCTCTGGACACCTGAACTTTTCAACTCCTCACCTCCACATGCCCCCAAACATGAACTGGTGTTACTTCAAGTGATCTGCTGGTTTATTCTACACACACACACACACACACACACACACACACACACACACACACACACACACACATTCTGAAAAGTATACATACTCACATCACTCTACAATGAGACTTGCCCAGCGGTCATGTCACTCCGGCTTCATTTTCCAGCTGATTGACATGTCATGTAAAATATACACACACATATGCACATGCATGCAAAGTGACTGTACCTGTCACCTCTCTTGAAGAGTATTACCTTTACCTCATTTTGTTCTGCCTGTCCATCACCTCTATTCTTTCTCCGCCGACAGCTGAATAGGCTCCTGTGGGACTTTGTTAAGTGTGTGTGTGTGTATGTGTGTGTGAAAGGTTTTCGGCCTGCTGCCTGGCGCCACTTTGCCCACCCTCCACTCTCTTCCTCCAAACCCTCTGTCTTGTAATGGGACAGTTGAGAAGATACGCTGTACTTGCCTGTGGTTATATATATATATTTGTGTGTGTGTGTGTGTGTGTGTGTGTGTGTGTGTGTGTGTGTGTGTGTGTTGGTAAGTGTATACACTGCCGCCAGACCTCACAGCACTTTCACTCTGAAGAACATAGTCTTCAGTTCGTCCCTTCTTTTATTGTTCCCAGTAGTACGAGTTCTGTAACGCCGCAGGTTCTCAACAAAACCACTGAAGTAGAGCGACTGATAGACACTGAAGGAGAGAGGATGGAGAATAACTCTACAATGTTTACAACATTGTATTATGTCCATTGAGTTGTACAGAAGGAGGAGTTATTTTGGGCACCCCTGGTTCTGAAAATAAAAGTCCCATTCATTTTTCCCTGCCTCCCAGTTGGACCGGTTCTACGGCTTGGATTGGCGTGAAACTATCCCAGTTAAATCTGACTGGTGTCTTCACCATGGCAGTGGCGACTGAGAAACTTTTGACTGGTACTGGAGGTGGATAGATAACCAGTAATATCAAACATCTGAGGTTTTTTGTTTTTTTCTTCTACATCTTACTTGTTAAATTCATTAACGTGTTATTAGAAGGAGGACAATATTAAGATAACAAGATCGCTCACTGGTTAACTGAGTTTTATGACAATTCTTTTCCACATCCTTTCAGATTCCTTAGGGAGGGAGAGATGGGAGGCAAACAGCAAGTGCTAATAGCCTTTTCAGTGTACTTTTAATGCTACCAATTTGCTAAAATGTAAACAAGTATAGGCTTAAAAATTACCTGCAGGTTGTTTATATCCCCAAAAGCATCATAGGAAGTGTAGTTTAAAAAATCAGAGTATAATTATCCTCCAAATAGAAGTAGGACAAAGTATAATAATAAAAGTGACAAAATCCATTAATATAAAAAAAAAAACCTTTTTATGTTGCACCATCAATATATTTTTACATAACTAAGGTTCCTTGCATGAATGAAGCACAGTTTGCACAAGTTTGCATTGTGGTAGAACAGGCCAATGTGTTTATGTGACACGATCTTTTCCTGAGAGTTTGCACTAGTCTCCTCTCCACCGCACAAACACACACCTTATCTGCTCTCTCAGCATTCACAGGCCTCCCACGATGTCTTCCTCTGTTACATTAGACGCCGTTCAGGGCTTGGATTCTTTGTTTTATCCAGTTTTTCACTTCTCATTATCTCACTCTTTCGTCAGAGGCATATCTTGTGTTTTCAGATTTTGTCCACCTTTCTTTGCTCTGATATGACACTGGAAGCTAGAGGACTTCTCCCGCAAGGATATACTGAAGATAAGAGCAGGTGTGAGTCTGTGTGCGTGGTTTCCATATGTATGTAAATGTGCGCATGTGTGAATTTCCTCAAGTATCACAAGGTTAAAAGATAGGAGAGTATGCATCGGACTGTATATGCCTTTCCATGCATACGTATGCGCGCGTGTGCCGTATGAGTTCAAATATCAGACATTTGAGAGATAGCAGTGTATGTGGTGTAGGACTGACTTGAGTGCCTGAGTGTGTTTACTGAATACATGAGTATATGAGTTCATGTAGTCTGTGATTGAGACTTGGCAGGAACTCCAAGGCACCTCAGACTGGAAAATCTGCACTCATACACTCACAATTACACACCGTTACCCCACCTATCTCTGTCTGTGGATGTACTTTCTGGTCGCTCTTTGTATGTTCTTCATGTTTGCCAAGTTTCTTTCCGAGAGCCAAAACAAGACCAGGCAGTGGCTGAGAGAGTGTCTACGAGAGATAAAGGTTGTGGGAAAAAAAGTCAGAAAATTTGAAACACTGTCCTTTTGAGAGAGATGAGACAATAGAGAGTAGAGTAAAAAGTGCAAGAGAGAAAGGGAAAATCAGACACTGAAATACTGTCCTTTGAGAGAGACGAGACAAAGAATGAGGAGAGTAGAAATTGCCAGAAAAAGAGAGTGAAAGCTTGCAGACAGGGTCAGAAAGCTTAATGCATTTCTAATAGCAGGTACCTTGGAAAAACATGGGAGACAAGAAAGAGGGGAAAAAAAGATAAAAAAGGAACGGGACAAGTAGGCAGAGGGATGATAAGTGAAGGTACAAGAGGGAAAAAAAGAGAAAAGGTAAAGGGAAGGAAAAATTGACAGAGAAACTTACGCAGAGCCAGGTAGGTGAGAAGGGAATGGGGGTGTGTGTGTAATGTGTGTGTATGTGTGTGAGGCAAGGCTGTGATGGCATTGTGTCACTCACCCTATGGCAGCTCTTTAACCCTGTAATTTACCACATCACTCTTCTCGCAGTGATGGGACCATTGCGCCGGCTGACAACACTGCCTCTGGCGTGTGTGTGTGTGTGTGTGTGTGTGTGTGTGTGTGTGTGTGTGTGTGTGTGTGTGTGTGTGTGTGTGTGTGTGTGTGTGTGTGTGTGTGTGTGTGTGTGTGCGCGAGAGAGAGAGAGCGCATACCTGTGAGAAAGAATTCTTAAAGTGTCAAACAAAATGTCTCTGACTCCGCCTTCATTTCAGGCATGTCTCTCTCTTGTTGCAGTGGAGCTCCAGACCTGGACCTCGGCCTTCACAGACCCTGCGGTGATTGCCAAATTTGAACACAGCTGTTTATGACCTCACATTGGTCAGAACGTAAACTACACTTCTGTAAGTAAAAGTTATCTCAGTTAAAGAGCACCCTTTCCAAGAAATTGCAGTCGCCAGCCACTACTCAGTGGTGCTTGAAAACCTTTTTTGCTCATAAGAAGTGACATGATTTGCATTTAAACACATCAAGACAGACAGTGTGTAGCATTGTAATAGGTGCAGCTGAGTGTGTGAGATGCAGCTCTGCGGGGTCCTCATCCATCCCATACAGAATTTTTTAAGTTTTATAACATTTGTTCCAACCCCATATACCTACACAAAGGGTTCCAAATGTGAGGAACATCCCTCAATATCATGTGATCCAGAACAACACCACCATCAATTTTTTATATTTTGATGTTTAATGTAACAGGTTGTCAGGTGTCCCATTGTAGAGCTGAATTTCCCACATTGATTTCCCCTCCTCAGTACTAGATCACATTATTAAGATACTTTCATTCACTCTGATGCAGTACAATGGTGGGAAGGACACATACGTAGGTCGCCTTCACCATCAACGATCTATACTGGCATGAGAAATTTGTAGCAGAAAACACAAGCCAGCTAATTACAGTTTTACCACCCTTTTCTACAAATGAACATCAAAATTCAATTTAAGAAGAAGGAAGTCAATATGTCCACTACATGTAAATCAACTCTGCAGTTCAACAAGGTTTTATTGTTGAGCTTTTCTTTGCATTGTTGATGGGGCCACAGTTTGTCCCTCCAGCCACCCCATACATTTTCCTCTCACCTTGGCCAAGGAGAGTTTTCAGGGGGCAAAATCAATGAGAGAGATTTCAGATGTCTTAAATCCACCAACTCTATCACTATCTCTACTTTTCGTCATTCTCACCATCATCATGTCGCTATATCTCTCAAGACAACCTGTTTGCTTTCGCCATCATTTTTAGGACCCAATGAAATCAAAGACACTCACAGTGCAACCAAATAAACTCTCTTTGAGAGGTCAGTATATTGCTCTGTTCTAAAGATACTTTCCTGAAAATGTCCATGTTCAATACATAAGCGTAAATCACGTATTAATGATGCAGTGTAACAAATAAATAGTTTTGATGTGGTAGCAGAGATGAGGAAAGTTTTTGAAAGCATTTGTGATTAGGAAATACTGCTCTTACTTTAATCTGGAAAATCCAAAATTCGTGTATTTTAATATCGATCTAGACTCGCAGTGAAAAAGAAATTGAAGTAAAGTAGCAAATGTAAAGAAAGTTGCAGTATTGGTGGAGGTTTGCACGTCCACGATACGTTATACAGTGTCTGGTAGAAAGGTCAGGACACGTCATTCCTCCACCGGGGACAGAAGGCCAACAGTCAGAGTACGATGTTTGCGCTCTATATCCACCTGGACACTCACTGTAGCCGGACTTTATCCGTCCACACACTCAGAGCATGTATAGGACAATGGCTCAATGTGTGAGCTTAAATAAATGTCTCGATGTTTGAGTTCGGAGCAAGAAAGAGTGAGAGATGTGACAGGACTGCAATTCAGATATCTCAGAAAGGCTTCCATTGTTTCTCTCACTCTCTATGTCCTTCACTCTTGAGAGAACCAGTCTCAAATAAATATTTACTTAAAGTTCTGTCTCTGGCACACACACACACACACACACACACACACACACACACATATGCAAGCGCATTCATACAAAGGCACTTTCTTTTGCTCTTGTTCCTCTTTGCACACATATACAGTACACACACACACACACACACACACACACACACACACACACACACACACACACACACACACACATACTCACACTCAGTAACCACCCAGAGGGGACAGTGAAAGAAGAGCAGAGAGAAAGATGCAGAGAGCAGACAAGGTCGCAGTTCCTGTGGACTGTCTTTGAAAGAGGAGTCGTATGTTTTCCCTCCCCTCCTTTGATGTTAAAGCAGCCTCTTTACTAGTGTAAAGACAGGGTACAATAACCTAGACCCCCCCACCCCTCACCCAAGCCCTCTGTACACTGGCTGTACACCCCCACAAAGCTCTGCAGGAGCACAGGTAACCCACGGCAACCCCAGCCAGAAATCAGAATGATCGTGGCAGCTGTCCAGGACTTGTACAGCATTGTGTGTGTGTGTGTGTGTGTGTGTGTGTGTGTGTGTGTGTGGTGCAGTACTGTGCAAAGGTTTTAGGCACTAGAAGTGAGCTTGCTTTCAAAAATGATGCCATGAATAGTTTTTATGTGTCAGTTAACTTCATACAAAATGCAGTAAACAGAAATAACATTAATAGAATCAATATTTAGGGTGACCAGCTTTTTGCCTTTAAAATAGCACCAGTTCTCCTCGATACACCTGCAGACAGTTTTTCAAGGTTCCTGGCAGGTTGGTCGTTCCAGCATCTTGCAGAACTTGCCGCAGATCCTCTGTGGATTCAGTCTGTCTGAGTGTCATCTGTCTCCTCATGTGATCCCAGACTGACTCCATGATGCTGAGATCAGGGCTCTGTGGGGGTCAGACCATCTGTTTGCAGGACTCTTTGTTCCTTTTTTCAATGAAGTTAGTTTCTTTTGACTTTTTGACTCTGACTGTATGTTGTCATGCTGCAGAATTAATTCTGGACCAATTGGACGCCTCCCTGATAGTAGTGCATGATGGATAAGAATCTAAACATCTGACTTGTGTACAACCTTTGCAGGGTAGCGTCTGTGTGAAAGCAATCTTTGTACCAATAAAAAAAAAAATTGTAAAATTGATACCTATTTTATTTTTATTTTTTTTATCAATAGTTGTAATTAAAACGGTAAAATGTGCAAATATGCATGTGCCAGTGTGTACATGTATGCACCGCTCACAAATGAACATGAACAACAATAAATTGGTTTGTCTGCATTCTTGAAAAAGCACGTCTATAAAAAGCTAATCTTTGAGGTGATACTCGTGCTTGTGTAGCTGTTACTTCTGGTAATACAAGTTTGATGTAAAATTTTATGAATGAGGATTATCTGTGTGTGTGTGTGTGTGTGTGTGTGTGTGTGTGTGTGTGTGTGTGTGTGTGTGTGTGTGTGTGTGTGTGTGTGTGTGTGTGTATATATAAAGGCAAGGCAGAGCAGATTTATTCAAGCACATTTCATTAAAGTAACCTCAATGTGTTTTGCTTGAAAATACATACAATTGTAAATAACAGTAGAACAGTTACTGTACCTAGATACACAGGAGAACAGAAGTACTATAATGCAACAATAACAAATGAAAAGAAACAAAAAACCTGCGATGAACCCCACAGACACAAACCACAAATGCAGACACACAGAAATACATATATTCATATACACAACAAATAAACAGTAAATAACAGCAGATAACAGTAACTAAAAGTAGCCTCATCAGATATGGATCTTATTCAAGGTACAGATAGAAACCCATGGCATCATGTATACAAGACTGAGGCCACTGACTGACCTCAACTTCAGATATTGTTTAAGTACAAACCAAGAATACCCCCTGAACCAAACCCTCTCTCTGTTCTTCGTTAACCTCTGTCTCTCTCTCTCTCTCTATTTCTCTTTATTGCAGGTACATCTGTGGCCACAGGGCTCATGGACACGCATATCACTCTTGTCCAACACACACTCGCCCATTTGCTCTGCCGTTTTCCTGTATCTCTGTCAGCCCCCTTGTTTCTTCTATTCCGCCATAAATTCCCTGAGACCCCGACAGCTTCGCAGAACAAGGTCTCAAGAACTTTTAGGCTAGCCAGTCTGGCAATAACTAAATGAAAGCTTGCTGAAATGAGGTTTTCCCTCCAAAAGGGCTGACTTCCTCTTAAAAAAAAAAAAAAAAAGCTGGTTAGGATAGGATGAAAGAATCCTCTTATGTCAGTAAACTCGTTACGCCGATGCTGCCATGCCATGCTAGCCCCAGCGTTTCCATGGCACCCAGTGTTATCTATGTGTATTTTTGTTGGGACTTTTAGTTTTGGGGGTTGAGTGGCAAAATGAGATTTTTTTTTTTTTCTCCCCCCCACACCAGGAGGAGCAAGAGGGGAAAGATAAGAGAGAGTCCCCTCTCAGCGTTAACGAGAGAAAATAAGAGAGCGAGTGGATGGAGAGACGGAGAGCATTAGCTGCACTGATAGCGAAATGAATGGCCAACACAGCAATACTGCTACAGCTTTGCTACACTATACAGATATTCTGCACCGGACATTGTAGAGCATATACTCCTCTCATGCACATGCTACTGTATGCTGATCTGATGAAATTTACACTTTTAGTCTTTTACAATGGAAATATCCAGTATAATATAAATATAAGGTTTTATTGCTCTATAATATCAAAATCAGTTTGTATTCTTTGTTCAACATGACATTATGCCCCAGACAGTGAACCGCGTCGGTTAAAGGATGTTTTGGTTTTTGAAAAATATTCTTCTTTCTTCTTGCCTAGACAAACTCATTGAAACCTTCTTTATGTATGCAGTTTAAAAATATGTTGAAGGTGAAATTAGCCTCTAACTCTAAGCATATAGGACCAAATATATGGGACATAAAAAGATGGTCCTAGTCAAGCTACGTGCAAGTGATAACAGTTCCCCAAAGACCAAACTTTTAAAAACATTGAACTTTGGAGAACTAGTAGTTGCAGTAGTATGAGTTGAATCAGTAGCAGTACCGGCAGTGAGCGGTGGTTTGCTCTAGTTTTGATAGCAGTTGTAGCATTGGTTAATAGTTGCTGCACTAACAGTATTAGTAGTGATGGTAGTAGCAAAGTAACTAGTATTTAATTGCAACGTACCAAATACATCAGCAATATATAATAACGAGCCATCAATGCTAGAGGGGAAACTCCACAGAGAGGACAGAAGTCACTGAAAAGTATCATCAGAAATATTTTTCCTATACACAAAATACATTCTGCCAAACGAATGTTCCTGCAGATAACAGGGAATTTGTCTGCCAGTAAAACAAGCCCGACTTTATCATAAACAAATTTGCAACATTAAAATATATAGATCCTCAGTGTGAACTATTTCACTACAACATGAGAACCATCTGCGTTTCAGTTGAACAGTTTTGCAGTCACAAATCCACTACACTAAACTAACAACTAACTCATTTACTCATTTTAAAAAGCACTGGTGCTAATTCAAAACAAGACAAAGATCGGCGTCAAATATATTCTGCAGTCCATGCAACTGACTAATTCATATGAAAGTACTCACTCAGGGTTTAAAAGATTTATTTAGAGACTAAATTACCAAATCCACCGAAACAGTGAAGCAAAATGAAGGTCGATGGGCCCCTTCAAGGAGTAGCAGACAGACAAGTGTGTAGGAACACTACAGTGACACCAGAAACGGGAGATGCGTAGCCCACTGCATGATGTTAAATCCAACTTTGTTTTCTGCTTTGCACAATACAGTTTTGAGTGTCTTAAATCTGCCCTCACATAAAACCCATTGTTGCCCTCCAGGAACCAAAGTTACCTGACTGGACAATAAAGTCTGTAATACAGAAGGAGGGACAGCCAGCACATGCCATAGACCTGCTCTGTGTTGATTAGCTGATGTGAGGAATGCTGCCTGCTTTGTCTGAGCTGTCAGCCGCAAAGTGTGTGTCCGTCACTGCTCGTCTGTGATGTGTGAATGAAGCATCACCGCCCGTGACCTTGTCTCAGTGTCAGTCTGAGTTCATGTGCGTGTCTGTCTGTCGTTTTGTTTACGTTGTTTTTAATTTGTCTTTGGGTCAAACTGTGAATTCACACCTGTAGAGATCCACCTTACAAGTAATACAGGTATAACAGGTACAGGAAGTGGTGCTACAAAAGTGTTGTGTTGCAGCACAACATAACAACACTTTTTTAAAGAACACCGTCTACTACTACTACTACAAATACCATTAGTACTACTGCTAGTCTACTGCTGCTATGCACAGTACTAATATGACTACAATGACAGTTTCTGCCGTCACAGTAAAATTGATGTTTATTCAGAGAAAAAATACCAAACTATATGAACTATATATATTTGTATTGATTGTTTTTCAGTTTTGCGATAGCAGTGCTGGTCGTCATAAGAAATTTGGTTGTATGTGAGCGCGTGTGCCTACACGCCATCTTTGTTTGACCCTTACACCTATTTATGTCAATCTATTATGTCGTCTCGTCAAGATATGCATCTGTGGTCATGTTTGGTCTGCCCTGTCTCTTTCTCCGTCTTACATTTGTTCTTTCTCTCACTTGCCCGTCTCTGCAGACTCGGGTTACACTCCTCCGTCAGATGGCGTTCTGCCTGGCTGAGCTGCACTTGTGGTCCACCAAGAGCTCACTCCAAGTCAAAGGTAGCACTTATCACCATGTTCAATCTACCTCTCGCTCTCTGTCGATTATTCTCTGCCTTTCTCCCTTCTCTTTTTCCTCTCACTCCGTCTTGCTCTGGCTTTCTGTCATCACTCACTTTGTTTTCACACCTTCTCCCCACCTCGGTATATCGACTTTAACAATCTGACTCTCAGTCAACACCAATTCTCCCCCTGTCTGTTTTCACTTTCTCTTTGCTCTCTTCAAATTCTCATCCTTTCAGTGTTGTTTATTGCATTGTACATGACATTCATCATGATGTTTTACCTCGTGAAACTGTATTTGTACACTGATTAAAGTGTAATTTATTAGCGTGACCACAAGTAACTCAAGAAACAAGTGAATCATCTGAACCGTCTGTGTGACGAATGTTAACGAAGGGATTCCACCATTTGTTGACAAGGAAAAAGAGAAAAGAAAGAGAAAAAGTCGAAATCAGTGCCACAGAACCAGAGTTATTGTTTCTCTTTATTCCACGCATTCTTCTTTCTCAAAACCTGGCGCCTGCGTTACCCACAATACCACGAAAAAAAGTTCAGTTTGAGACACTGATGTGTAAAATAAAAGATTTCCCCGTTAAGACGGATATGCCTTTCATATTTGACGATAATTTTCCAGAAGCATAGCCATCAACGATCTTTTTTGTTTTCTTCAGTCAGCTGCCACATCACACCACATGACAGCCTACAGTAGTGTGTGCAGAAGTTTTAGACAAGCATCTTGGAGAACTTCCTGCAGTCCACCTCAGTGTCTTCTGTCTCCATGTGATCCAAGACCGACTCCATGATGTTGAGATCAGGACACTGTGGGGACCAGATCATCTTCTTCTCTCTGATAGTTATATCTTATAGTTCTAGTAATAGATAGTTCTTTATGATTCAGGCTGTATGTTTAGGATCATTGTCATGCTGCAGACGATGCTTCCCTGATGCTGTTGCATGATGGAGAAAGATCTAAAACATCTAAACCGCCTAAAACCTTTCCACAGTACTGTACATCTTCATATATTCATTGAGCTTTGTTAATTGCAGGCCAAAGCTTCCCTGTTGGGCCAAGTGAGCAGGGTCTAAGTTTGACTTTTCTTCCAGTTTTTGTGTGTTTTCTTGCTCTCCACCTATCAGTCCATCTCTTCTGTCAGAGGGAAATGCTCTGTTTCTCCATTTTCTTGTTTTCTCCTCCCTTCCATTCTGTCTTGTCTTTCACAGTCTGCTGAGCTTTAGACGAAGATAGTGTCTCTCGGAGGCTGACTGTGTTGTGTGTGTGTGTGTGTGTGTGTGTGTGTGTGTGTGAGTGCATTTGTGTGTGTGTGTCTATGTGTATACACTAAGGTACGGCAGGGTGTATATCCTAGGTGATGGTGACATATCCTTATTTGTTTGTTTTTTCCTGCTGTGTGTGTCTTCCGCTATCTTGGAAAAATGTGGATGGATACATCTGAGGGAAGAGGCCTGGTCGCCGAGGTGTGACGCTCCCTGTCACCACCTTCCTTACATCATATACATCCGCCTCGAAAACAAAAATATAGATTCATAAAGGCAGCATCTCTAATGCCGTGTAACAAATGTTTTCCATAGCAGCCTTGACCACTGAGCAGATTCCCAGATGCAGTTGAAGTGCTTTGCTCAAAGAGACCTCAACACAAATCACTGCAGGAGGGAAAATAGTTCTTCATTCATTAGACTAACACAGATTTTAAATGAAGATTCAGATTTGACCTGGTGTCCTATTTGTTTTGTTTCTCCTGCGGCCTTTGATGTTCTGAAAGCCAGCCAGTGGTTTATTACCTCCGCCAAGGAGGTTATGTTTTCACCTGTGTCTGTTTGTTGGTTTGTTTCTTTCTTAGCAGGATTATGGAAAAAAAGCACTAAACTGATTTGCACCAGACTTGGTGGAGGGATGCAGCATGGGTCAGGGAAGAACTCATTAAAGTTTTGTGCCGATGTGTGAAACTTCTCACAATTTCTCAGGAAATAATATTTGGATCTTGATGTAAAAAATCTGGAATATTTATGATGTTGAGATCTATGACTTTGTACAGTTTGGTGCAGATCCAGTTACTACTCTGAATCTGATGGAACAAAATGTTTGGCCTTGGCAGATGTATGGGCTCTACTGCTACTAACATTCTAGTTTAATCAATGTACTGTTCTGTGAACAAAAGATAAATGAAGTCCTCCACAGTGACTCTACCTTGTTCTACCTTACTTCCATAATAAGATAGTTAAGGTTTAGGATTTAGTAATGATGAACTAGAGTTTGGGTTTGAATTAGGATTAGGTTTGCCTGTTTTGGAGTGCTGTTGTTGTTGAATGAAGAATGAGTATTGAAATAAATATAGTTACTATGGATGATGGTATAAATATTCTTCTGATACCAGACGAACTAAAACATTGCTTGCCACCACGCTTTAGGCAACTTACTGTAGAGAAAATGAGTTACACACTATGGTGTTAGCAAACCGTTGTCTATGTACACATCCTGCAGAGATGGGTCAACATGAGCATCTCATCTGTGTCATATCTCTGGTATTTTTCTTGTCTCGGTCCAGTTTTCTCGCTTCTCTTATCTCTCGTATGGTCAACAAACTCCTGAGAAATGTATGGGTGTTTAGGTTGTTAGATGCTGGTCTGACTTCACTAGATGTTGTTTACCTTCTGCTTCATGTTGGGTCCCTAAAAGTGGTGCAGAACTGGGCATTAATTCAGTCATTTGATTCCATGTTAATGCCAAAACAAAATTGCTTTATACAGTTTCAACCGCTTTTATACAAATGGTTTAATGTGTGTATTTTGTGCTGGTGCAAATACAGAATGAATGTGCATGTTTGTTTAAAACTTAAATCTCCATTAGCAAAACACTATTAACTCATAGAGCTGTGGCCGCATCTGTATCCAGGTACAGCACACAGTGTGTGTGTGTGTGTGTGTGTGTGTGTGTGTGTGTGTGTGTGTGTGTGTGTGTGTGTGTGTGTGTGTGTGTTTGTGTCTGCCATCAGCTCTCTGGTTGTATTAGTGTGACCTGGCCTCAGGAGCAGCAGCAGCGGCAGCAACAGTAGTGGAGCGATAAAGAAACGATGTGTTGTGCGAATCCGAGTCTGGCTGCTTATGGTTTTGGGCCTGCAGGAATAACACTGACAAAAAAGGCTCAGCTCAGCAGTTTGTGTGTGTATGTGTGTATATCTATCAGTATTTCTGTTTGTGTATGTGTGTGTGTTTGTGTATGTTTATGTGTGTGTGTATGTGTATGTGTATGTGTGTGTTGCATGTATGTATGTTAGACATATGTATTTTCTCTGTAGCTGTCCGCTGACTCTGTGTGTTGACTTTTAAATGTATATGGTGCATGTGTGTAATTCAGAGAGTCTGTCCCTCAGGTGGCATGGGTTAAAGCACACTCCTGTCTTTATTAATACCCCTCTGCCCCCCTCCATGCTGGCTTGGACCCCCCAGCCCACCTTCCTGCATCCTCCTCCCTCACAGGGTCTTATCTAAACTGTGGCGCTGGCAGACGGGACAGGCCACTGGCTGATAGCGATTGTTTATCCCATGGTGCGAAATTGCTGATCTGTCTTCTGCTTTTCCCTGACAGCAAGATGTTCATCTCTCTCTCTCTCTCTCTCTCTCTCTTTCACCCCACAGATACAGATATTGGCACCTATCAGTACTACGATAAAGGAGAGCCAGGTAAATAGTGTTTATATTGGATGTCTGTTTGTGTTTAAGATAAGTTGCATTTGTCTTGTTTTTGGAATGTATGGGATTTCCTTATATATGAAGAAGGGCTTTTTGCCTCCTCCTGTGCTCACGTAAGCGGCAAACACACACACACAATCACACACACACACACACATACATACAGATTATTGGTCCTGCGTATTTTGGTGTCTTACACCCGTTAACCACACATATACTTTTCCACACAGAGGCTATTAGTATGTGGGATTTACACCCTAAAACCTTTATATACACATGCACATACCACACACACACACACACACACACACACACACACACACACACACACACACACATACACCCAGGTTATTAGGCCTCCGTGGTTCTATCTCTTACACTCCCAGTGTTCCTGTTGACCCGGGGTCCTGCCACACAGCGATAGGAAAACTAAACTGTTGACTTTCTCCTAGATCACATAGCAAGAGGCCCCATGTAGTCCAGCCTCATATTGCCTCAGGCCAGGAGGCTTCCCCTACCATCAGGAAGTGCTCAAATCACTCACCCACAGTCCCAGCAGTAGGGATAGGCTGTCTCATCATTTGTTTTTGTGTGTGTGTGTGTGTGTGTGTGTGTGTGTGTGTGTGTGTGTGTGTGTGTGTGTGTGTGTGTGTGTGTGTGTGTGTGTGTGTGTGTGTGTGTGTGTGTGTGTGTGTGTGTGTGTGTGTGTGTGTGTGTAGTCGTTTTTATTTGTATGAAAATGATGCATCTTGCAGGTATTTTTGAATTTACACTGAGTGACCTGTCGAGGTTTCGCTTCATAGTACACACCCTCAAAATTAGACTCTGTAGTGTGTAATGCATATTCTACACTACCACTGGATACTGTTCAGTACAGAGAGTGGAGCACATACCGCACACTAGTGTGACTGAACTTTCACGTGCACATGCCGGTGGATGGAAACACACTTATATGATGCGTTTACCGTAGTGCACAAAGCCCATCTTGCTGTTCTTTCTCTCTTCTTAAAGACATGTACTAAGTCTATCTTTGTTTTCATTTCTCTCCTTTCCTCCTTCAATTTTGTTTATTTTTTAGTCTCCTGCCATCTGCATTTCTTCCCCTTTGTTACTACGCCTGTCTCATGTTTCTGCCTTTCATTGATTTCCTTCTCTTTGTCTCAGTTTTGTCTCTCTCCATGTATATTTAGTTCTTTCTCACTTTGTGTACCGTATGTCTCTCTGCCTCTTCCTCTCTCTCTCTCTCATCATGGGGTTCTCTCCCTTCTCTCTCATCTGAGAAGCTGCCTTCTCTTTCATTCCAATGTTCAGTGGGGAGACGATGCTCTCTCTCCAAATCCTTTCATTTGGAGGATTACTAAAGTGTGGCTTGATATCAGAGTGGAGGGAGGAGAGGGGGAGGAGGGGTGAGACGGAGCAGAATCACCATCCAAAAGTATCACAACATTTTCACAGGGCGGTGTAACGATAGCTTAGGTCATGATTCGACTGCATATATAGTAGATTACATTAGATTAGGTTAAAATTTGCTCGTTTGATATTTTGTAGGGGCGCTGTGGCATTCGACTTGAACAAATGTTGAAAAAGTGGGCGTGTGTTCAGCCAGACTGTGAGAAAAGTACATTTCATAACTAGAATGCCACTCAGTAGAGCGCATACCTCCGCCAAAGCCCAACATTTCCCTGCACCAGATCTGGATTATTATCTGAATCAGCCCCAGATTGTACTAACTCATAAATCTCACCACATCATAATTATGTCCATACATTATTTCCTGAAAGATTTATGAAAATGTCTAAAAAAAAATCCCTCTTAAATTTAAGGAAAGTGATTAAAAAAAAAAAAAAAAAACCCTGGATCCGTTCCTTTGACTAGATGCGCACCAGAAATGAATAGGTTCTTCCCTGACCCACGTCCCATCCCTCCACCAAGTTAGGTACAAATATAGCATCTATCTTTCAATACTTGAAAACATAACCTCCTTGCTGCCTTAATGTTTTGCCTCTTATTACACAATGGTCTCACAAAAAAGCCTCTAAAAACCTGCCTTCAAATCTTTATTATTTCTCTATAGTCATGACTAAATAAGCAACAATAACAAAAAACTGTGAGCTAAAGAAGTAGTAGTAGTAGTAGTAGTAGTAAGAAGCTGATTCTGAAAATATCTAAGCTATTTAAGCTGAAGTCAGTGTTTTGTTCCAGTTTATTAGGTACACCTAGCTAAAACTAATGCAGTCTAATACAATACATCTTTGCCTCATAAGGGTTGTGACGTTCAGTTTTTGTTGTTTGTGGTGCTTTTGAATTGTATTGCATCAGACTGGTAGGTGTTGCAGCCTTCGTGATGTTGGGACTCATTTAAGGACTGCTGCATTAGACTGCGTTGGTTTTAGCTAAGTGTACCTAATAAACTGGTGACTGGGAGTATGTGTGTGATGTTGCTCTTGCTTTGACATTCACACGATCATTTGGAAGATGTCAAAACACAGACAACAGTCATACACCGCTCTGAAAAAGTTAAATGACAGTTCCGCTTCTCCCCACTAGAGGGAGACCTAGGCTCATTGGAGCGACTCCGGGGGTACCCCTGCTGCCAACCCCCCCTACCCAACCTTCCCCACCCAGCCCCAGAGCAGGTGCCCATGTCTGGTCCTGTCTGGCCCCTCACCCCCTTATCTGATTAATACTACTAATCCTAGAGGTGTTCCTGCCTGCCAGAGAGGCCGGCCACCAGACTGGCCACTTTCTTGCTCACAGTGACCGGGCCATGAGGCGCTGCTCTGGGGTTGCAGTCTGCCAACACAGCCCCTTGGAGCTAAGGGGATGTTTGAGCTCCAGCTTAGTTTTCTGTTCCTCTTTATCTAAATCATATAGAGACTAGAATCATTAATCCTCACACCATGCTCTTGTCATACGTTGTATAATCAAACCCTTCATTTGGCCTCTTTATTGTTCCCAGCCATTTCCTTGGAGCATCACTACTACAATGAGAAACTCCAGTTCAGTGAAGGTGAGTTTCCAACAGAGACATCAGAGTGATTGAGACAATTCTATTCTTCATATCCACCCGAGTGTGTGTGTGTGTGTGTGTGTGGGTGCTGGTGTGTGTGTTTGGGTCCTGCTCATCTCACCAGTGGATGTACATCTTCCAGAAATCTCCATCCTAGTCAGTCCACTGTCTTACTTCCTCTATTCTCTCTCTCTCCCTCCCTCTCTCTCTTCCCCTTGCTCTCTCTGCTTTTCACCCAGTAGTGGAATACAAACACCCTTATCAGGAGACGAACACTCATCCCCCTGCCCTCCCCTCCCTCCCCTCTCCCCTGACCCCCCCCCACCACCACCCTCCACCCTCCACCCTCCCCACTCTCATTTGCATGCATCTATTTACCTCCTCTTCCCACTCATTCTTAATAGAGAACCACACTCCTTAATGGTTCGTTTCAGTAAAGATGAAAAGGGAGACTGTAAAATAAACAGAGGAGAGTGATTGCACCACATTGAAAACAGTAGATTCTTCTTCGTCTTCCCTTTTTATTTTTTTCTTCCCACTGAACTTCATGTATATGCGTGGGGCAGAAGCAGATGCACATATTCAATTAGCTGTTTTTTTTTGTTTTTTTCCCCCCACATCCTTCCCTCCCTGTGTTTAACCACTAGAGATGGAGGGGAAAAGGGAGGGCTGGGAAATTAAAATGAAGGGGCCTTGGTGTGGTACGTGTTGAGATATGTGCTGCTAACTGTGAGGTTGCATTTGGGAGATAACTCAAGAGCGCCAAAAGTCCTCACGATTAAATATTTGCTTCTCCTCCAGGACTACGCAGTGTTTTGAAGGGACATTTTGCTTTCAGTTGAATATTCTCACTCCTTAGGTGCAGCTACATCAATCTGTGAGCAGCAGGCTTAAGACTTTCTTTGCTTTGGGGACACAGCAGTCACAAATGTAAAGCTTGTAACTTCGTCGATGTCGTTTATGAATCCTAAATTTCTACAGTCGTAGTTTTTTTTTGTTGCAGCAAATGGATTTGCGTTCCATGATCTTTTTTTACATTTATGATGTTGTTTAACTTCTTGGTCACAAGCACGTTCTGTAATTGTACGGTTGACATTTTGGGCAGGAAGTAGATAAGAGCTCCCCGCCGCCATATTAGATGTGTTAAGTTTTGATCATTTCATTAAACTCACCCATAAATGTCTAAATAACCAGGTTCCTCAGTGACCTAGTGGTTCAGAAACACAGGGTGCATCTGTGGGCGGGGGGGAACCTTAAGGTGCCCTTTTCGTAAATCCTCATCTTTATGTTTGGGGGAAACAATATGTTGAATCCAGAGAATTTAACACAGATCATTTAAACTCAAGCTGAAGTCATGAATGAGCTGGTTGTTGTCGTTGAGTTTTATGTTGTGTTTTGTGCTTTTCCTATGACTTGAACAATTGATTGATTATCAGAAATTTTCTTTTGATTGACCGGTTGATTAATAAACTAACTAATACTTATCAGGACTCAGGATTTGTTTCTGCAGTCAAAACGGAGCTAAAGGTCTTGAGTTCTTAAAAAGGTTCCTATTAAACGTGAACTCATTATTCTGTTTATATTTATGAACACATTCAGCGTTGCATTTTGCCTCATGTACCTGCGTCTCTTCATTCCACCTGACCTTGTTGACCACCTTTTATTCCCCATTCTCCCCTCCTTCACACTTAGATCTCAACCCAGATATAAAGTTCAACCCTTTTTTCCCTTTCCGGGCTCCTGAATTCCCATGAGTACCTTTTTTTAAAAAAAAAAGATTTCTCCTGTGTCCATGTTTAAAAGTTCAAGTCACATGATCCTCTGATTCTTCTCCTGTTTTTCCTCCATAGCTCGAGGCTATTCGTGGACCCCCAGGAACCGCCGACCAGAGAAGCTACGTGATTCGCTGAAGGAGCTTGAGGTACCCGCCTACTCCGTTCAACCTCACCCCACCCACCCACCGTCCCACCATCCCTCCCGGCCTCCCCCCCATCTTCTTCCTCCCTCTGGGGATTTTCGGAGTTTTCCCTTTCCGAAACGGCCGATTGATTAACAAATAGGGGCATTCTCTCTCTTTTCTCCCTCTCCCTTCACTCTCCCTGTCGTTCCCGTTTGTTCTCCTCTCTCCCTCTCCTCTCTCATCACCTCTCTTTAGGCCGAGCTCTGTCATCGAGGGGGATATTTGAGGGGATCAGGGGGCTGCAGGCTGCCCCCTCATCCCTTCTCTTCCTCCCTCCTTCTCTTCCTCCTCCTTCCCTTCCTCTCCCTTCATTCATCCCCCTCTTCCTCCGCCCTTTCCTCCCCCTCTCTTCCCCTCTGTACTTGTGGCAGTACAGACCTAGCTTTGTTTGCTGGAACCTGTCTGTGGCTGTTACACACACACACACGCACACACACACACACACACACACACACACACACACACTCCACCCATCCACCTCCCTCCTCTCACCCGTAACCATTGTCTGAAACTAGAAACACCCCAGCTCACCTCCACAACCCACCCTCCTCCTCCCTCTCCGTCCCTCTCTCCTCCCATCCAATCACCCCAGCTGGGTTTGGAATGTGGCAGGAATGACCGACCGTACACACACACACACACACACACACACACACACACACACAAACACACACACTCACACACATGCACACAAGCAGTCCTTACCTGCATCCTCTTTCAACTCTCTCCCACCCCTACGTGAGCAGGAACTGCTGCAGTGGCCACCTGTGGCGGCAAGTGTCCAGTACTGTCTACCACCAGGATTATTAATGCCAGTATGAGCGACATTGTTATTACAAAAAGATGGAAACTTACTGAATTGTTACACAAAATTTCACAGTTTCATAACTTCAGTAGAGGCAAGAGGTTATCATTTTTTCTGCTCTATTTCCAAACATGAAATATAGGTTTTCCGTATTTATTGGCAGGTTTAAACCCAATTCTATGTTTCTCCGAGCTTCATCTGGTTTGTGTTTTTGTGTTTGGGTGGTTGGACTCCAGTACACCTCTGTTTGTTCTTTTTCTCTCACTCTCTCTCTCTGTCTTTCACTCTGTTTATCCACCGTGCTCATTCAGGAACTGTTGCAGACCAACACCTGTGTTCACACCAGATGGAGAAACAAGCACTGCTGCCAGGTACACACCCTCCTCAGCCCACCACCTTCTGTACACGCACACACATAAACACACACACACACACACACACACACACACACACACACACACACACACACACACACTTCTTTCCAGGTTCAGGTAGTGGCAGAAGCTGAATGTACGTGGTCTGTCCAAACCAGGCCATTTCAAGCTAATAGGAAACATCTAAAACACTGTCAGCATAATTATAATGTGAGACTTTTGATCCTTTTAGGCTAATTCTCTTGTTGCTCGTCCAGGTAAAAACAAGCCTCCCTTTCTGGACGTGTAATGACGTGTAATGTTTGATATAATGGTTGCTTGGTATAAAATTGCCGCATGTCTTATGCCAAAGCAAGCTCATTTCTTTAACCAAACGTTGGAGGTCATTGAATAGTGACTAACTCTGTTATTCAAGTCAGTCTGAGAACCCTGCTAAAGGCTGGTACAGTCGAATCAGTTTAATTTATGTAGCACAAGATCATGAATTTGCCTCAGTGGGTTTCGCAGTCTGTACAGTACATGACTCTCTCTACCCTTAGACCCTCTATTCAGATAAGAAAAAAGATTGTAAGAAGTCCCTGGAAGAGCAACAGAGGTGGGATCCTTCTTCCAGGACGGACAGACACGCAATCGATGGTGTGTGTCCACAGAACAGAGCAAAGTTACAATATGGAAAATCAGGAGGACAGCACTGGGTGATCCTACTGGCCATTTCCTACTCACCCACAGTCCGACAGACGCCGTGTTTGTGTGTCTGAATGCAGTTTTAAGGACAAAGGACACGTAGTTTGTGTTTCAGTGACAGTCTGAATATTCGGTTTGAGCTTTCACTACTTTTACACAGGTGAAATAAGAAAACTGTGTGTGTGTGTGTGTGTGTGTGTGTGTGTGTGTGTGTTTACCCTGCAGTTGATGCTGAGCAGTGGAGTACTGGTGACCCTGACCCTAAGTGGACCTCAACTTGAACAAGTCTGTGTTGACCGCACATTAGTGGGCCGACTGCCAGCCAACACCATCACTGATGGTTAGTTACACACACACACACACACACACACACACACACACTCTCTCTCTCTATAAATGAATTCCTACTAATGTGGTTGGTCAAGCGTTTATTTGTTTAAAAATATTTTTTACTCTTTAATTCAACACTGGTACCCAGTGCATGAAAGCCTTGAGACATCTCTGACTGTGATGTTGGTTACCTTGGTGCCACTGATGCTCATTAGTGCTGTTGCATAACCAACATGCATATTATGGCATTAAAAGTTTTCCCCTGTATTTTTGGGATTTTTTTCATTCACTGAATGAAATCATGATTTGAATATTCCGGAGGTTCACTCTGGTTTAAGCAGATTTAAGGACACAAACATCAGTGTTTCCCCCACATGGCTGGGCTACCTATCTCTGCACACAGCCACACACACACACACACACAAACAAACAGAGACATTTGTATTCAAATGTTCAGTATTTTTAAACCAACAAAACAATCTACCACACACACACACACACACACACACACACACACACAACACACACACACACACATACATACATACATGCATGTCACATTGTCAGCACTGTCTGTGTGCTTACACCTGCTCACCACATATGGAGCTTGACATGTACCACACACACACACACACACGCCACTCTCCTCACCACTTTGTCACACAAACACTCTCTCACACACACACACACACACACGCACGCCGCCCTGCTCACATGGCAGGTGCCACAGGTGAGCGTGGCGACTCTGCTAGCTAATTGCGGGCAAATCCTTTTGTGCTGTGTGTGTCCAGGGGCCTTCCCTTAAGAGCATCCATCAGTGTTTTTCCTCCATCGTGCGTTCCTCCAGGGAGCACCGCCCCCCTCGCGCTGCGCTCTCTCGCTCTGCAGACCTGGCAGGAGAGAATAAGGGGCCGTGGACACCGGCCCAAATCTGCTAATTATTTCTTTCTTTCTGTATCAATTATTTGTTCATAACACCACCCTCCCCGCTTCCGCCCAGGGTCTCCAGACACCTGATAAAGCCCCCGTAGTGCACACACTCACATACTCTCTCACGTACACACATACAGACGTACACACACTTGTTCTCACACAAATACATATGTAATTACAAACGCACAGACTTTTTTTTTTTTTTTATGTAGACGAACAAGCACTTACAGTATGTCCACACTCACATTTACAGGCATACACTGGAGCACACATGCACACACCCACACACAATGACACACACTGAGGTACACACATACACACCCACACACACCCAAGAACACATACACCCACTCACCTCCCGCTGCGCTCCATTCAAAGCCTCAGAGGCACTAATTATTAGAGTAATGGTTGTGAGAGGGTGGGTTCCGGGGATTGTGTGTGTGTGTGTGTGTGTGTGTGTATTGGGGGGGGGGGGGGCTGTTCTCACATCTGTCACTTGTTAAATTAGCCTGAGACA
Source organism: Seriola aureovittata (assembly GCF_021018895.1). Lineage (NCBI taxonomy): Eukaryota > Metazoa > Chordata > Actinopteri > Carangiformes > Carangidae > Seriola > Seriola aureovittata. The sequence goes on from NC_079377.1 coordinate 21,531,191, forward strand.
ATTAGAGTAGAGAGCCGGACCACATCACACCGTTCACCACATTTACAACATACAATTATTGAAACAGTTCACAATTACAATCAAGGTGTGACAGGTGTAAGTGTGTGTGTGTGTGGTGTTGTGACATATGCTACTGTGTGTGACTTATTATTGTCTATATACTGTATATTTGTATAGTAACACAGCAATGTCTGATAAATTTTAAAAAAGTCAAATATGGGGCTCAAACCAACAATTATTTTTCATTTCATTTTTCCAACTAATCGATTCATCATTTTGTCTACGAAATCAGAAAGTAGTAAAAAAAACAACCATAAAACTTTCAAGATCCAAAACCAATCTCCTTCAACTGCTTGTTTTGTCCAACCAACAATTCAATACCCAAAAATATTTCATTTACAATCACATATAATAAAAAACATGTGGCAAGTTCTCTGGAAGCAGCAAATATTTGGGCATTTTCTGCTTGAAAAATGACTGAAACTAAAACTCAATTATCAAAATACTTTCACGTTCATTTTCTTTTAATCAACAAATTGTTGCAGCTCTAGTCAAATCTTAAATTAAAATGTAAGTCACTGTGTAATGACGGAGAATTAATTTTCATTTTCTGCACAGGATTTGACAAGTTTCTTAAACAAAGGGGTTGTCTGTATTTGAAAGCTGACGAAAATCCCTTTTCTGATTTGCACGGATTGAATTGAGTGTTTGGCCTGGTAGGTTTTTCGTGAGACTACAAGCAACAGCAGCCAGGTCTGCTTTTGTTTCTCGATGTGACAAAGCAGCGCTTACTGTCCGCTCTTAAACTTCGTCTCCTCAATGCCGGTTACATGCGTGTTCTTACCATGAGCTCTGATTGCATCATACAAAGCAGTAGATTACATATATTTTACACCATCAGAGTATTACCAGCTCCCTTTGGCCGATGGCTGGGCCAAGCTGCGCATATGCTCCACGATTAAGCATCCTTAAGTGATTTTTCATAGCCGGTTTCATTTACCCATGTTTAAATGTGCTTTGGTTAAGCCCATTGGCCTCTTATGTCAACATGCTGCTGAGGAGATGGCATTAAATGGATTTAGCCGACTATCTTTGTGCGTGTGTGTTTCTGTCTGTGTGTACGAGGTGAGACCGTGTACATGCTGTAACATGTGGTTGGTTTGTTTTGTGCCTGTGAATGCGAACTCACAATGTGAATTGTTGTGTGGCACTGCACATGTGTAATACGCATGTAGGCTCGCATGTGTGAATGTATATGTAGCTATTTGTGGGTAAGTATGAATGTGTACACTATGTGTAAGCGTGTCTGTGTGTAGTCTGAGGGGGTGTATCATGGTGGGTCATGAAGGTCTGGCCCTTAATGCCAAGTCAGCCACCTGGTCCCAGATTGGGCCACAGCCTGGTTTCATATCCCCTCCTTCATTTGGGAATGAATGGGATTAATCCTAATCCCGTTTATAGACACCCATAGAGATCAATACTAAACTGCATTTAACTTGATTTGTCTGTAATCTATTACAAAGACGCTTACCATTGCATTAAATGTTGTTTCGGAAAGCCATGGCAACATTAATGGCTGTATTTTGTATTGGTTTAAGCCTTGAACCAGTTTTCATTACAAATGCTTTATAATCCAACTTCAGCATAGGGACAGACTGACTCAATTGACCTGATTTAAGATGCTAGTTTTTTCTGTATTTCCAAGCGATGTTTCACTTCCCTCATGAATATTTGCATATTAATTTGAAATTTTCACACAACAGGATGATTTGAAGTGTAATCATACCAATACCCACACGTTTATAAATACACACATGCCACGGTTAATTGCCGGTTAGATTTCTAAATCTCGGGGTGCAGCCTTACTCGTTCAACTCAAAGCAGGATATCTGAGAGACATGTGTAACAACCCCCCTTCCTTTCCATTTAATTGGTTTCATAAACAGATTAATTTGAAGGAGAGGGGGGCTTAATTGCTAATCAGCGTTTCCATGCAGCTCCTGAAGAGTTGAACAGGATCAAGTTTCTACCACAAAAAGGCCTCAGAGCCTGCAGTGCGCTGACAGGAGGGGAAGAGAGAGGAGAACAGGAGACGAAGGAGATACAAAGAACACAGGAGGCAGTGGAGAAGAGAAGAGAGGATGAGGAAAGGTGGAAGGAGGAGACCGGGAAACTAGACGGAGAGAAAAGTAAGGGACGAGAGAGGGAAAGAAAAGACGAGGAAGAAGAAAGAACGGAAAGAAACTAACTTCTCTCCTCCTACTCCAAACTAATCAACATGAAATTATACAATATAAGATGGATATTGATAAATGGAAGTGTAGTATGATGAAGTGATAACACAGAGGAGAACATCTAGAAAGTTAGTTGTTTCCCAGGCATCCAAAGAGCAACATATAGATTCACAAACACACTAGACACAGTGTCTACAAGACTTCATGCAAACAGCAGAGGGAGGGTGAAAGACTTAAACTTGGCATCACATTTCTTCAGCTATGTTCTTATCAAGCCATCAAGTTGAATTTTAATGTTTCCTTCAGTTGGGGGGGAAGTCACAAGGCCAAATGACAGAAACATCTCTGCAACGTTATCTGACTAAGTGGAAGAATCTTCTTAATTTCACCCACGATGAAGAGCCTTTATCATGATCTTACACTGTATATGCTGTACAGTATATTCTGCACAAGAAGGCTGAATCTTTATCAGTTATCCAGTGACAGCTGCACACAAAGATGGACCGCCTCCAACACGTACATTTCAAAATAAAAGTACACAATAAAAATGAAACATAGCAGCAAAACAGCAAATAAAAAGCATATAAATGTCACAAAATACCATCAAAAACATTTGTATAGATTTTAAAACCTGGGTGAGTATTAAAGATTCTAATACAGTTAAAAACTAAAAAGCTTAAGCTAAAATATTAATTTTAATTCCCTTTGGATGTAAGCCGCTGAGATAATAAATCCAGAAAGTCTCTAAGTTTACGAAATGACATTAATGTTACCCCTTGTGGCGTCCAGGATGGTCTCATCAATACCAGTAAAATCAATCGATGGAAAGAATGGCCTCTGAAAAATGTTCTTGGAAGCTAAGAGAATATAAACATGCACAAGAAAATATGGACAATATGTGAATTGTTATTCTTTATTATTAAATAATTTCCCATGTAGTCAGGGGTAGTAATCAATGCATGTATCGATGTTGTTTTATCATGATTTATGGCAGTGTTAGGAAGACGGTGGAGTTGTTCTTTGTCTTCAATCATGACATGAAGTGATATATGTGGTGATGTCATTCCCAGTGGTGCTGAGTGACAGGCTGATTCTGCTGTCCTTCCTGGAGCAGAGCCAAGTGGCTGCAGTCTACCTCCACAGAAAGAACCAGGACTCCCCAGAGAGCGGCAAGCGAACAGACAAACTCTCACCCTCTGAAATCAAGGTACAGTAGGAGTCGAAGGCATTGATGGAGCCTTCTACCGAAGGCATGAGTAATGTGATGTGTGTGTGTGTGCTCGAGTGTGTGCGTTAACGTTGGTGTTTCTAAGAGAGAGTAGAAAGTAACAGAGTCAAAAGAAGGAGGAGACCAAGAGAAAGCAGAGACAAAAAAGGTGTTAACTTGTCGTTCCAATTCACTGTCCAACTCATTTCTTCATCGTACCTGATGGCCAACATTTCCAAAATGTTTTTCTTCTATTTCACATTTAATCAGATGCTTTTTTTCTGGCTGAGATCAAGTGAAAGCTGGAAACAAGAAACACGTAGTACAAATTAGTTCTTTCAGCAGCAGCAGTACATGAATTGCCTTAATAATCATTGATTAAAAACATGTATAAAAGTTAGAATACGGTTTCCTATATAAATAATATAAAGTCGCAAACGTACTAAAGCTTTGGAAGCCGGTCTGTTTGAGATTTTGAGTTTTTGCAGGTTGAGGTACCTGCTTGGTCTTTGTTACATTATTGAGTTCTTCTTATACAAATGAGCACTTCAGACATTTCACATGTAAGGATGCAATTTTAAAGCAATATCCTTAATTGATTATCTGCCCCGTTAACAATCACAACTTATGAAACACAGGGGTCTTTTTCTATAAATTCTATGTTTGTTGTAAAATTTAAAGAGTAAATTAAGTTACTTGAATTACAAAAATGAACACAAAATAGTTCAAAATTGTGAAGCCTCCTCTCCCATCTGATAACACTCAACAACTAGCCAAACAAAATCCAAACTATTTAGCTTTGCAAAACAATGCTGCGCAACTTCATTGTAGAACATACATTAGATCAGACTCAATGCGTTGGACCTACTTTTCCTCCATTGAAAGGGAAGTAGCCTTCAATAATAAATAACCTATAATGAAGAAACATGAACAGGTTACCCAAATCTCCCCACATTACACTCCAGTTCTACTGGTTTTATGTAAGATAATAAAGACGCATAACTCATCTACATGATGGGCGGGACTTGTGCTTTGTTCACTGCTAGTACAGCTGCTGGAAACACCTTCTCAGTGACAGATGCACAAATACTGTTCTCTCTTTCATAGCTGCACGCTGTCAGAATCTATCCTAGTGCCTCTTTTCACATTTTATATTTTTACATTTATTTTCTGTGATATCCGATGTATCCGATCCATCTGGCCCAGTACAACCTACAATGGGTGTTTGTCCAATTTCTGTTAGTATGTTTGTGAACAACAGGTAGGTTCAGTGTGATCACCATGGGATTACGGCTTTTACTGTGGGATCAATGTGCCCAGGTCGCCTCTTATTCTCTACGTCTCTCCCGTTTCTGTCTATTAATCTCTCATAAAGATGTGTATAGAGAGGCAGTCTGATCTGGAGGTGTTTTGTAGGTGGTAGTAACAGGTCTGATTATGTGTTGTCCTGTTCTTCCCTCCCCGAAAACAAAACCTCACTGTGTCCTCCTTCACTAGCTGGCTAACCGCTAACCCTGGTATTATCACATTACTGCCAGGCCCTTTTGTTAAAGTGTGTGTGGGTGTGTGGGTGCATGTGCATGTTGGTGTGTATAAAGGCAATCGTTCCTGCCGTGCGTCTGTCTCCAGAAGAAATCCTGATAAGACACCGCCCCACCACCACCACCACCACCACCACCTTAACACATAGACATTCATTCAACCACCACCCCACACCTCTGTCAGTGCATGTGCATGCAACCTGCAACATACACACACGTGTGCACACGCACACTCAACTACCCATCCCCCATCACAAACACACACAGGCACATACACATCGCCCTGGTCCAGTGGGCTAAGCTGGAGAAGGGAGAGTGGGGGGCATTGAGGGGGAGGCTAAACTAATCCGGCCCACAGAAAGTGGTTTTTGATTATTGCTGACCAGCAAACGCCAGCAGAAAAAAAAAACTAGAAGAGGGAAAAGATGGGCAGGGGTGGAGGGGGTGTTCGGGGGGGTAGAGATAGAGTGTGTTATTAACCCAGTGATTTTCAGATTTTTTTTTTTCTTTCCCATTTCTAATCTGTTAGTGATCTCCCGTTCAGCTGTTTGGGGCAACTCTTTGTTCCCTTTATCATCAGATGTACTTCCATCATTTTCATTCGTCTCTGTATTTTGTGTCCAAAGCAAATTCCCCCCCCAAGGGGGCAAGAAGGGCAGACATGGACCACTGAACCTGAAATCTGCTCTACTCATACAGTACAGCTTGTCGATATACTAATTTCTGCATGTTCCTGGGCTTTTAAACCTTTTCTGTATTGAGGATTATATGTTTTTTTAATTTAATTTCTAAAGACATTCCTGTATTCCCACTTTTGACAACATACCTATTTAGTGGGATTTTGATTTTACATCTGACTGCTCTTTTCCTGGGTTTCAAATATTTATTTTGACACAAATCTCCCATTGATCTATTACAAAAAAAATTCCAATTATTCTTCCTGTTTCTCTCCTTATGTATGCTTTTTGTTTTGTCCTTCATTCATGCCTTAATTCAAGCATGATTTATTCTTCTATTCCCTGTCACCCCTCTTCGCTCTTTCTTACCCTTCTGTCCAAATCCAAACATTCTGCTTTTTCTTCATTACCACCCATTATTCATCTCTCTTCTTCCTCCTTCACCTCTGTCCTCCCTCTATCTGTCAGGTCCTCTGCACCATGACAAAGGTCATGGACGTGTGTGTGTGTGTGTGTGTGTGTGTGTGTGTGTGTGTGTGTGTGTGTGTGTGTGTGTGTGTGTGTGTGTGTGTGTGCGTGTGTGTGTTTGGGTGTGTCCTAATGTATGCATTTTAGCCATCGACTCTGGGAGCTGGTTCATTGTGTTAGTGAGTGTGACTGGAGATAAAGAGTGTATGAAAGGCCTGTATGGATATCAGGCTGCATGTGCTCGTGCCCATGTGTGTGTGTGCGTCCGTGTGTGTGTGTGTGTGTGTGTGTAGGTGTGTGTGTGTGGGTGACGAGGGAAGAGCTGTGGTGTATATGAAAGGCAAAGTCACAGTGTAAGACCTGCAATTTCACTTGCTTTAAAAAGTGCTTCTGGATAGAGCACTGTATGTTAAATGGTGTGTGTGTGTGTGTGTCTGTTTGCTCTTAGTGTGACTATAAAAGTGTGTGTTTACATGCCATTTTATGTATGTACTTGTGTGTTTGTGTGTATACATGCATGCATGCATTCATGTATGTGTGTGTGTGTGTGTTTCTGTGCGAGCGTGTGTGCCCCAAGCGCCACGAGAGCTCATTACCGTGCGTCTCTTTGTTGTGGCCTGTAGAGCGTGGCAGACCTTCCCAAAAATATGCACATCACTAAAACAACAAGCCCGACAGAACAAAACACACACAGACATTAATAATGGAAGATAAAAAACAACCTAAGACATCGACACAAACAGCATCAGGGAAGGACAGTGAGTGATGTTTGGGGCTAAAGCTGCAGAAGTTTCAGAGCCCTCAGGAGTCGAGGCAGGTCAGACAGGTGAATCCAAATGGACGAATCTTTACGACGTTCTGATAACTTCTCCTTCTTCATAGGACATTTTTTTTTTTAACCTTTGGGTGTGTCTGCCAGTGTTGATCTTTAAAGTGTCTAAATTTGAGTTTCCATGCGCAGGTGGTGTGCGCGGAGGTGAGCGGATGGGGTCGTAGGCTCCACAGACACGTGTGTCTCAACCGTCTGCAGGATGTGGCGCTCTGCTGGTGGAACCTGGATGAGCCTGGTGAGGAGCTGTGGCCCTGGACTCCCACAAACACGCACAGGAACAACCTGGTGCTGCTCAGCTGCTCACCTGCCGAAGGCCTCAAGGTAAACGTATGCGTACAGTCCAGAACGCAAGTATTTGGAGAGATGTGCATTTTTTCTTCTTCAGATTCTGTGTCTCAGCTTTCATTTCAGTTCATTCACATCAATATGGAGACAACTGTGGGAGATATAACCCTTTTAACACATAGTGCCCAAAGTTTAGGAGTTCAAAAGTAATTGGACGGTTACACATGGAGTCAGAATCATCATATTTAATATCTCCTGGAAAATCCTGCTGAAGCCTTTGACCAACAGGCATCAGCAGACATCCCTGGTGATGTTCTCCCAGACCTTCACTGCAGGTTTGTTGTTGGGTCTCTCTGCCTTTAGTCTGGTCTTCAGTTAGTGGAATGCAGCTCTCTCGGATTGGGATCGGGTGATTGATGCGTCCAGTCGAGGATAGTCCACCTCGTCACCCTGAAAAGCTCTTGACAGCTCCAGACAAGTTTTAGGATGGTTGTCCTGCTGACTGATGAAATATTGTCCAATGAGTTTTGATGCATTCGACTGAATCTGAACACACACACTGCTCCTGTACCTCTGCGTTCACCCTGTTGCTTCTGTCAGCAGTGAAATCATCAATAAATGCCAGTTTGCCAGCTCCAGTTGCAGCCTTACATGCCCAAGCCATAACAGAGGTATGGACACTATGTATTGAGAGGGTTGCATCTCCCACACTTCCCATATTGATTTAAAACCAAAACGAAAGTTGAGACTCGTCTGTCGTATGTATTAATCTGACTTGTTTCTTCACGCTGAAAGTCATCCGATGACTGAAGACCCCAGGCCCAGAACACACTGTAAGGGTTAATTATCCCACCTGGCCTGGGACATCACCTTCAGATCTCCTAGGATCTCCTAGCGCTGGTTGCCGCGGCAACACAGACATCGATAAGTGACTGAAACCAGATAGATGAATGGATGAATGTAGAATTAGATTAAGGACCCATCGCTTTCACACAGAAATATGATGTTCACTGAAGATTTTTCAAACTGGACGCAGAGATTTTTCTTCCAAATTTCTTTTTTTAACTCGGGCTAGTGGAGGAATTTAAAGAATATACACAAGTCACTGATACAGTTTACAATTGCGTGTAATGGACAGAAATATAAAAGCAATGCTTATAACTTCAATAATTCTGTAATAATGTAATAACACTAGTGTTTTGCTGTAGTTTTGTTTTGCTTGTTTTTAGTTTAGAAACGCCTCTCACCTGCTCGTTGCTCTTTCTGACACCTTCAGCAGCTGATAAGGTGAAAGCCACGGAGGCGGTTGTTTGTGTTGTGGCATGAGACACTGAAAACGCTGCTTACCGGCTCTTTCAAGTTCAGCTCTCATTATAAGCATTCATCACAGGACTTTACAGAGAACAAGCTACGCTAAATCTAACTAATCAACAGTCATTAATCGCAGTGATTCGATACAGTATACAAAACAAGTGAAGCAAAGACACAGGAAAAAAGAAGCCATCACAAACATTCTTAACTTTAAAGCTTTTTAATACCTTTCAGTGCCGTTTGAAGCCACAAATCACAACTCCAGCTGTTTATTTTAGCATAAACACTCTGCGGCACACACACAGACTGAGGACACACAGTGGAAAAGGCAACAAAGCTGCTGTTTTGAGTGGAGTCCTGTGTTGCCGTGGATGGGATTGGGGATGGTGTGTTAGTCACCTCAAGGGTGGCACCTCTGTGTTGCACCTCCATGTATCACCATATGAAATAAGCAGGAAAGCTGAGCTGTGGTACAGCGTGAAGGAGAACGCCTACACATCCACACACACTCACTCTCACACACACACACACACACAAACACACAGACACACACAGGCACAGACACAGGCTTAGACACACATCCTCATGGCCTCTAGCAAAACCCAAACCCGTGACCCTATTCTGTGTCAATGTAGGATTGGCCTCGTGCCGAAAGCAGATGAAAGATCCCAAATTACCGAACCGGGCTTAACTCGACTCCTCATACCGTGTACCTCGGTAAGCAGATGCAAAATATTCACCTCACCAGAGAGAGAGAAGGGAGAGACTGCGAGAGGGAGAAAAGATGAGCGTTACCAATTGCATGCTAGGAAAACAAATTCAAAATGAAGGAGGTGGTGGAGGGGGGAGACACATGAATATTGAAATAATCAAAGCAGATGCTGTTTGCTGCTTTTTCCGCTTCTTGTTTTTGGAACACTCTCCACATTTATCACACTCCTTCACCTAGTTTATTCTCTCTGTCTCCTTCAAACCCCCCCCCCCCCCCCCCATCACCATCACCACCACCGCCACCACCGCCACGTCCTCCTCTCCTCCTTCTCCTTCTCCTTCCTTCCTTCCTTCCTCCACGCTTCAAGAACATTAAAGTCTCTTCGTGGGGCTGCGGCATCGCGCTCTAATGAAAGCGTTTGTTGTCATTTTTCAGATGCGCGGTGTGAAATTAAGCGAGCAGTTTATATAAGAGCCGTGGCAGGAATCAAACGCCGGGCACACATCGGGAGACGCCAGCTACTTCAATCACTTCAAGCTCATATATATGTTCCTTTTGTTCAGTTCGCTATCTGCCGCACTAAGCCAATTTTCTAGCCAGTCTCTCGGCATTTAAAAAAGTCTGATTTCTTTCCCTATGTGGTCTTAATTCATAGCCCCCCACCCCCCCACCCCCCCTCTCCTCCTCATGCTGATAAATGGAGCCACAGCATGCAGGGGGGTGGAGGGTGGGAATGAGAGGAAAACACATACATAGTTTGTTTTTATGCAACCAGTTAACATTTTTAATGATCCTTCCTTCATGCTTCCCTCTTTAAACCCCCCCAACAAACACACACACACACACACACACACACACACACACACACCCTCACACACAAACAAACCATTTGCTGAAATTTAATAATCTAAATGAAATGGCAAAAAAACAGATTTATTTATTTATTTATTTGTATTTTAAGTCACTGTAGCTTTTTTTGGGGGGTTGTTGTTTGTGTCCATGTTTGTGAACACACTTCTTTTGTTTGTGTTTTTTAAGGTCTATGACTATCCTGTTATCTGTCACCAAACAGTTTCTCTGCACTTGTGCGATTTCTTCTGTCTTTTAATTATTATTGACTTCAGCTCTGTGCTGTGCAGCGTTCGTCTGTAGCAAAACAACAAAAACCTAAACACATTGTCCATGAAAGACAACCTTGAATTAAATAATTAGCATAGAAAGAATATGTAATTGCATAGAAATTAAATATTTTATAATCTGCACTTCAACTGTAAGAACACTATGATTAAGAGTAAGAGTGTATTAGAGGTCACTTTACATGTAAAATGGGTAAATTTGTCTATAAAACATAAAAGGCTTCAGTCTTAATGTGCACTAAGGCATGTGCAGTAGAAGGCACATTTTCAGCAATGCACTGGAATCATAATTTGGACCATGAAAGAGTCGGGTATGGAATCCAAAGTGCAGAATTACCCCCAAGCTCCACTGCTTTGTAAAAATCACACAGGAAACACTGCTTCTGCAGTTTCGGGTCGAGTGAAAAAATATTCCCTGCGTACTACAATTATGTTCAACGGTACCAGTTATGACAGTTTAGGTGTGCGGGATATTTTGGTTAGTAATCCTGCTGTGCCCCTGTATTTTCTCACATCAGTACCTCAACTCAACCCCTAATTCACATACCTAAAACTTCCCAGTCACAGTCCTCCCCAGCGCCGCCACCGCCACCCCGTCGAAACACCCCTCATCCCTTCATCCCTCGACTCTCCTTCGAGTCCCTCGGTCTCTCTCTACCCGTCTCTCCCTGTCTTTCTCTGCTCCGTGAGCTGGAAAATTGGCTTCAAAAGGCCACTGCTGTGAACAAGGGCCAGCCACACAGTTGGACCCATCCGCTTTATCTTTCACGCCACGGAGGGGAAAAAAAGGTGCTGGCGAGAGAGAGAGAGAGAGAGAGGAGAAGAATGGAGAAGAATAGTTTTGACCAGTCACTGAAACCAATAACCAGGAGAAAGCTACTTACTAGAGGCCTCTCTCTCTCTCTCTCTCTCTCTCTCTCTCTCTCTCTCTCTCTCTCTCTCTCTCTCTCTCTCTCTCTCTCTCTCTCTCTCTCTCTCTCTCTCTCTCCCCCTCCATGTCTCCACCCTCTTTCTCTCTCGCTCTCCTCTTCCTCTGCGCTCTGTCTCTTTACTCACTTCTGTTCCCACTCTTTCTCTTCATCTTTTGTGAATATTTGTCAGTCTGTATCCCTCTCTTTCTGTCTCTTTTTTTTTTTTTTTTGCACATCCTTTCACTCACTTGCTCACTCCCTCTTTTGACCTTATTCATCATTTTTCTATTTTATGCTTTCAGAACCAGGGAGCACATTGGTACATTCAACTACCTCAATATACTCTGGAGTGTTCACAGCCAAACCAAGCTTTTACTTGAATATATTATGAATTAATATGATGATTTTATTTTAAAATCACAAATACATACTGATTTCAGAATCTCTTTCTGTAAACTTCTTTTAAAATCTGTCTGTTTTAAATTAATGAATTACTGGTTTAAACATGAGTGCAAATTGTTTCTTTAAAAAAAATGTATAATATATAATGATATAATAATATAAGAGTTTGAAATATAATGAACAGCCTCAGCTAATACAGTGAGATCAGTGCTGAGAGAACTGTCCTCTCACAATCGTCATTTTTCTTTTGTGAATATTGATATTTACACCCGTATTTTTACTTAACATTTGCTGTCGGATCGGTCAGTGCAGAAATCTGAGCGTGCAGGTTAAAGGCAGGTCTCTCAGCTGCTGGTAGACTGTATCATAAATTATCTGATGTTCGTGTGTCTTCATACTTAACTACTTAACTGTTTGCAGTTTAAGAGTTTGTGGCTCTGAAAGATTCAAACCTCATAACCCTGGACATCTTGAGTGTTGTGCTCTAATCTCATAATAGGCTGTGTTGCCTTCAGGTGCCTTTTGCTTGCCTTTACTCAGTCCACATGAAATGGCCTTAAAGGTGACCCGGACTCAAAATGCAGCTGCGCAGGTTCTAATAAATATTGTGACTGTAAATGTGGGACTGAGTGCAGTTTTTGCGGCGTGTTTTCTGTGTTCTGCTGTAGCACGACAGAGATTTATAGACTGCATCCTTTTAAATACTAGACATTCAAAGTCCGGGTGCAGGGTCAAGTTTAGGTGAATATTGGCCTCTAAATATAAAGGCCTTTAAATCTAATGAAAATGAAGGCCTGGACAAATAAACTGTCTACTTTCAGAGATGTATTTACAATATAATGATGATATGATTAAGGAGTTTTTTAAAGATAAATAAAATATCATTCTAGCTCCGAATCCACTGTATAACATACTGTATCTACCATACTGAATATCACGAACTCCAAATCAATACATTGATGTTTGAGGCCCATTAGCTTCTGTATGAATAAATGCCTTTTATTGATTGTTGTGCTGGAGTGAAAATAACCCGGATATCATTAACTTCATCCAGTTTTTACAGTAAATACCCAGTTGTGTTGCGACTGATTCAGCAGTCACCTGAGCTACGGTTGTGGACGTTTGTTCAGTCTCCCGTATTTGATAAAATAAATACGAGACCAAGCACAAATTTGTTCTCAATTAAATCATTGACTGTTGCAGGTTCAACCAGGCCATGTAGTCTTTACTCTTTGCCTCTGAGCTTTAGCTGATATTCTTTCTCCTTCTCCTTTCCCCTGAGTGTCACCTATCAGGAGACACAGAGCTGAATCAGCTGCACCTCATCCTCAGTGCTGCCATGGTGGCATGCTGGCGCAGCGGGCAGCGGGCACTAGCAAGCCGGGCATGGGATGAAAAGCTGAGGAGGATGAGAGGTGGATGTGGGGTCAGGGTTTGTGGAATTGAAGCAGGTCTTGTGACTCATGTGACAGCATTCTGTGGACGGACTCCGTGGACCCTCGCTCGCCATGTGTTTGTGTGCGAGTTTATTTGATGGATGGATCACTTTGTCCCTGCAGAAATGTTGTGCTATCCGGAGAACCGCACCCTCCCAAGGATACCCCCACCTCTTACATGAATTGAGCCCCTCTTGCCTGCTGCCTCAAACAAACACACACACACACACACACACACAGCACCCACCCCCTGGGGAGCAGCAGGAGCTAGCTCTGGGGGATTATGGAGAGGAAAAAAAGCTTTCAGGAGGACAGTCTTCTGCTTCTCTCCTGCTGTAGACCATGGGCAGGCAAAAAACTCCCTTCCTCCCTCTAAGTCCCTTTTTGGCAATGCCTGCCAAAAACTGGGCCGGGCAGCTTTGCAAAAGGAAAGGAAGGCAGGCAGGCAGCCGATCCCTCTTTCTGTCTACATGGCGAAAAGAAATGGGCTCATTTAGCCAAAGCTGCCACGGTCAATGCAGGGCTCTGATAGAGGCTTTGGTAAGGTGAAATCCCTCCTAAAAAGCTCTGTTAGTGACTGTGGAACTGTTGGACTGCTGTTTAGTACAGCCTGTTGTCTCTTGTCATCCACCTACTGTTCCTGGTTCCTTGTGGGTGTTTTATCGACAGCGCCACCCGTGACACAGCCTATCTCCCTCAATGTCAACGCTGGCTTCCTTAGCATGTCTATTGTGCCGACTCCCACCGACTGGTTCTGGTCCAGGAGCGCATAATGTAAATTCTGTATCTGACCCTTGGTCAAATGATTCCAAGCTTTCTTCCTGTATCACCTTCTTTATATTGGGAAAGGCTTGTTTCCTGTCATTCACCACGTCTAGTGTTGAGCTCTTGGCTCCTCACACAGGTAAACAGAGGAGGTTGTTTATCACTGGGTGCTGGGTGCCAAGCCGTGGCATGCTCAGGGAGAAGCCGTTGTTGACCTTGAGTTAAAATGGAGCTGTTATCATTAGCTGTCTTGATTGACAGCCGGGTGTTGATGAGCAAAGTGGAAGGCTCTATTTCCATCTCCAGGGGGTTTGGAGCCTCTGCCATTGTATGACTCATTTCCCTGCCTCTGTTTTTCTCTCACGTGTTCTCTCTCTCTTCTTCCTTACCTTTCTTTTATTCTGAAACATCTTTAACTGACACAAGTCAGCTTCTTCCAATTCCTAAGCAGAAGAACATGTTGAAACGTCAACACAATTAAAGTTGTGTTTTTTATACAGCAGTTAGTGACACTTGCCTGCTGAAGGGATGCTGACTGAATCCTCCTTGTAACCACTCCAATATCAATATGGATTTTTTTCACTCCAGACCCAAAGGCAGATACAGACAAAAAAAAGAGCACATGGATATTCAAAACAACGATGCTCCAGTGTGCACCACTCTCTGAAACTGCTGTCTCTTCTTCTACCCAGGTCCTCAGCTCAGTCCAGACAGAGAGCAACCCCCTGGACTGCCGCTTCAGCCTGCTCCAGCCCTACCAGCTGCTCACAGTGGAGCTACCTGCTGGACCCCAGGGATCCCGAGAAGGGTGCTGGGCTGACACCTGTGTGTACGAATGTGCAAAAGGACGCCTGCACCGCCTTTCTGTCACCCACATCCCGCTGCCATCCGAGTCCATTTCCTGTTCACGTCACCCCTCTGAAACCACTCTCCTCCTGGGCTTAAGTGACTCCTCCTTGGTCCTGTATGACCAACGACGGGGGGTCTCTCACCTGGCCTCCTGCCCTGTGCCACCCAACCTCCTCGCCTGGCACCCTGCCGGGGCCGTGGTCATGGTCGGGGGAGGGCAGGGAGAGCTGATGTGCTTGGATGTGGGCTTGGCACCTGTGAACATGGCACTGTTAGCAGAGGAGGTAGCTTCAGCCGCCACACTAAGACTAGCTCAGCACCTGCGGTGCTCTGGAGGCCTGGAGCGACTGCAGTGGGGGACAGGCCTGGAAGGAGGCCCGGAGGGGACAGATATGCTGATGTTAGCCTTTCACGGGGGACCACTTGCAGCCTTGAGATTCAGACTAGGTAGGTAAAATGGTGATGGGAGTTGGAACAGTTGTGGAATAAGCTAGGGCTACAATTAATAGTTATGTCCTTTGTTGGTAATCTGTCTGTGACAAGTTCTCAAATCCGGGGGGGATGTTTTCAGATCACTGGTTTAGTCCGACCAACAATTCAAAACCTACAAATATTCAATTTACAACGACATAAACCAGAAAAAAAAGCAGAAAATCCTCATGTTTTAGAAGCTGGGAGCAAATGATAAACAACTTATATCAATTATTAAAATGGGATGTTGATTCATTTTGTGTTCACAGTGCTAAAGTGCTAGAAGTTGAATATCTCAGAAGGTTGAAGGAGGGCGAGAAGAGTCTACACCACTCAGCTCATAAAGAGGGAAATCTTTAACAGAAACAGTGAAACTGCATAAATTTACTAGTGTTGTCTCAGAGGGATCCAGTTATACTACTCAAATATGGAAAATGAACAGGTGCATCCAGGGCTGGGCTGCACTGCCCACCCCCACACCCGCAACCTTTTAACAGAACAGGCAGATATATATGAAATTGATGGATTTTCTTTATCAGGAAATATTTAGCCCGTTTAGTTTCTGTCCAGAGTAAACTTAAATTTCTTAAAATTCTACATTACATGCAGTGATTCTAAATATAAAATGATTCACAAACCTTCCTCTCCATCATAGTCATCCTCTCGTAATGACGGTGCCCTCCTCCCCTCCCCTGTTTTGGATCTGACACTGTATCTGAACCCCGCTGTGTAAATGCAGCTGCTGAACGGGTCGTCCTCGTACCTCTTCACTGCTGAGGGAAGTTAATTTGTTGGCGGGCGGGAAGGTTAGCAGGAGTCACGCTCTCAGAGGTCATTCAATAATCGCCCCAGGGCACGAGCCCCCCAGGTGCATTCTGGGATGCATTTTTCCGATAAATCGTTTACAGTGGCTGCGCAGTCCCTCGGGGCCCCCAGATAAAGTTTGCCAATCAAAAATTTTCCGAAGCAGCCACCTCACCTTCTAACACACACACATACCCAAACGTACACACAAACACACTCGTACAGTCTCACACACACTCACACTTTCAGCGTCTTTAATTGTGACTTTGGAAAGAAGATGTGACAGTGGCACGCAGCTCTCTGCTGAAGTTTGAAAGCAGGACTGTGGAGGTGGAGGGAGGAAGGTAGAAGATTGTGTGCATTTAAGTTTGTGTGTGTGTTCGTCTGCGTTTGCCTGTGTGCTCAGGGAAAGGGGAGGGTGTCTTCCAACAATAGCTTCCCCTCCTCTGATCGCCTGCCAAGGTTTTGATGAAGAAAGTCACTGCACGTCTTTTTTGCATGATAATTCTTCCCCCCACACACACGTGTGTATTCTTCTATTTCTGTGCTTCTATGCACACACACACACACACACACACACACACACACACACACACACACACACACGCACACACACACGCACACTCCAACTCATTTGTTTGTTTGCTTGCGCTCCTTCTCTGTATTGACTTGTTTCATAAGGCCCGCTACATGACAGAAGGAGTGAGTCAGGAGGCGGCGAGGAAGAAAGACTTGGCCGAGCTCCAGGTTCTCTTTTTTCCATAGGAGGCAGCCCTCCCTGGTGCTCCCCCTCCCACCTACACCCCCCCGCCTGCACCGAGTTATCTCATCTGGGCACACGTTGGCCGCGGCTGGGCCTGCACCGGAACAGGCTGCGGAGGGGCAGACCAGGAAATGTGCTGCACAACACAGGGAAATAGTCATTTTTGTAGAGGTGGGAATTTAGTGAAATATTATTGATGTTTTTAAAGGGCAATCACGTAACTCTGTGTACAACTAGTGTTGAAACAAAAAAGACAGAGAAAGAGAAACGAGAGAGAGAGCGAGAGAGACAGCGCCCAGGCTGAAACGTCTTTATTTGATATTTACTTTGGTTACTAAAGCAGAAAATCATTTGCTCAGCACCAGATATCAAGTAACATCAAGGTGGATTCCGCTTCTACTGCTCAAGCTGGTGCTTGCTAATTTGGAGACAGATCTCATTTGTTATTTGTCAAGTCCATACAAGCTGAGTTAAGTTTTAATATAAACTTTATTTTGTATCAACTGTCAATTATTGAGTGATTTGAAATTTTCATTTTTCAAAAGGATACCGATCGCACAAACTTAAAAGTAATTGTGATTTCCTGAATGATTGTCGAGTATAAAACCGTTTTAATGGCTAATTCTTTCATATTTCAGGAAACTGGTCATTATTAATTTGAATTGAACACCACTCATGTTGCTGGTGTGTGAAGACTGCTGTGTGTTCGGCTCATTGTTGTCTTGTGTTTTGTGTCCGACACAGTGATACCGAGCTGAGCTGGTCAAATAAGTTAGTGAAGACAGGTGTGGGAGAGAAGTGACTTGTCCTTGACAACACAGTGATTCATTGTCTCTGCTCAGCGTTGGCTTAGAGCAGACGTTAACGCCCAACTCAAGGAACCCTACACACACACACACACACACACACACACACACACACACACAATCACACATAAACATAGGCACACACAAGCCGCACTACGCCCAGATGATGTATTACCCATATTAACCCACTCTTTAGGGGATTTGGGGGCTTGCTAATTGCCAGCTTGTCATTTTAATTGCTAGGACACCCACACACACACACACACAAACAGACATACACATGCAACTTGTCAATTAATTAGACAAAAGTCAGTGGTGACTTTGCCTGCCTGCAGCCTGGTCTAAACTGACCTGAACCACTACCTATGCAACCAGCTATGTCCAAATTTTGTTTAGTGACTATATAAGCTCAACTAGTATTACCTGTAGCATGTATGTGGAAATGTCAACATTTTCTTCGGCACTTTCAAGATTCAAAATTTGAATTCACAGTGGCGTATAAGGCCAGTTTCAGTCCTCAACATACCTGGTGGCCTGTCTCTGTTCCTCTGTTGGAACATATCAATCTTTCCCAAAACAAGTTGGTAAGATCTTTCGACTGTTGTACTAAGCACCGCCATGATCAAGTCACAATAGAGCTTAATTACCCACCTGGCATTCAACACCTTCACTTCCCGTATGTGTTCCCTATAAAGTCACAAACACACGCACCTTTGCCCTTTAACACACAGAAGGAGACACCTCCACTGCCGGGAAGGGTACAAAACCTTGTCCTTCCATTATTCAGCAGAGTCCTAATCTGCTCACGCACACACCCATACACACACACACACACACACACACACACACACACACACACACACACACATACACACACACAAAAAACAAAAGCATAATCAATCACCTCTGGTCAAAAGTCATTAACAGTTGTAGTATTCCTCTCATCTTCTGTGGTCACAAAAAAAACAACAGACAGGTAAATTATTGCAACATAAGGGAACATAATGTATGCTCAGTATTTTTCAGATGTATTTAAATATATGGTGATGAGGAAAACCTTGTTTTTATTTTGTCTTTACACACAGACACACACACACTCACACTCACACAGATACAGACACGCCAGGGATTAAACAGACTTCCAGGCTAATTGATTGACAAGTCAATGCCAGTCTAGTGCTGCCTCAGAGTTTAGACCGATCCACTGGACACTTACTTAGCTTAAGTAAGTGCTCCAGGTTATTCTGCATGGTCACACACAGCAAGCACCATTGCACCTTGGAGTACTGAAGGGCTGGAAAATGAGATGAAGGAAAATACTGTATGAAATGTTGTTTCAGCTGCTGCATTTTTGCACATTTAAACACTTAATATAATAAATAAAAAATAAATAACATATACAAATTTGTATCAATATTTGAAATTTACTCCGTCTATACATATAAAGTAAAAAAAAAAAAAAAAAAAAAAATCTAATAAATCAAATAATATAATCTAATAAAATAACATATAATATAACACTATAATAAAAACGCACTCCAGATAATAGATGGTGGATTAATGGACAATGCCTAAAAGATTTCCAACATTTTTTGCTTTAAAGTTTGAAGTAAATTTTGATTCTGATTCACTCTTTTATATTGTTGATGGTAGACATGCGTAAGTTCTCTTGGGTCTACTGTGTATTGTTCTTGGCCCAGAAAAAGATCGATGTTTGAATTATTATTGGTAAGTATTAGTGACCACTTTCCCACAGCGAAAGACTTTTGAACCCTACTGTATTTATTGTGTTTATAGACAAACATCAGGTGATACTATACATTCAACTGTTAAGGAGATCAATGAGATCCTGGTGCATTTAACTCTTGATTTTGTTGTTTTTGTCATTATCATTATTTCATGTAACAATAGATTTGCACCAAACTGTGACTCTCTGTGACAGGGGCTCTGACTGGGGGCCAGATGGGTCCAGGGGAACTCCTGCAGCAGCGCCTACTTTGTGGCCAGGTCAGAGAGGCGCTGGGCATCCTGGAGGCCATGGACTGGAGCGTCACGGGAGACGAATGCTACCGAGGCCTGTGTTCTGTCACCAACCACCTGTTGAGGCTGGAGCTGAATGCAGAGAGAGAAGGTGGGTCTGTGGGTCAAAC
Organism: Seriola aureovittata; assembly: GCF_021018895.1. Lineage (NCBI taxonomy): Eukaryota > Metazoa > Chordata > Actinopteri > Carangiformes > Carangidae > Seriola > Seriola aureovittata. The sequence continues at coordinate 21,550,951 of NC_079377.1, forward strand.
ACTTCAGGTTGGAGACGTTTTAGTCCTGCAGATATCTCAGTAAATTTAGAGCTGAGTCAAACCTCAATAGTCAAATTCAAATAACATTTTTTGTCTTTTTTCCTACTGTCTGTGCTCACATATACAGTATTTTAGTCCAATAAAGCTGTTGTCATTTACATGTTTTTCCTCTTTCTGTTGTTAGACAACAGAACAAGTGAAATAGTGACTGAAATGTGGCCCATTAAAAAAAAAAAAGATACTTCCAAGTCGCGCAAGATTTGAGGTTGCGCCAAATCATTTTGAAAGAACAACAGCCAAACGGGAAACGCCAACACTTGACTGGTGCAACTTAAGTCATGTGGCATTCAGCTCACCAATGGTGTAACCTCGTCACTCAGTCACTCAGTCAGCAACAGACATTTGTGTTTATAGGGCTGGCCCCACCCCTGCGGTCTAGCCAAAAATGCTAATTATGTTAGCTAAGGCCTTCAAATTTCATGAGCCACATTAGCATCATGGTTTGTAGTTCTTGTGAGCTAGGCTGCTGACCTACTATGTATGTGTATATATATATATATTATATATATATATATATATATATATATATATATATAATGTATGTGTTCTATCATAACCATATGAATATTATTTTCATGTATTCATTTTATTGTGTGTGTTTCTGCTCTGTCTGTAGCCCAACTAGAAGCAGCTCTGGGTGTGTTTTATGCTCCACCTGCCCCTTTCTCTGATGCGGTGATACTGGAGTACAGGGAGCCAATCAGCAAGTACGCCCGACGCTTTTTTCACCACCTCCTCAGGTAACACACCAGCCATCCTGCATTCTGTTGCTGTGGTCCTAATTTGATGTACACAGGGAGAAATTTATCTTGCACGTGTCCTCAAGGGGGTCAAGGGTCAAGGTCAGCTGCTGGAACTGAAAACACCTAAATGTCAAAAGTGGATTTTAGCAGTATGCTCCTCCATCAGGCTACAGAACATATAAAATCAACAAATTAAAAATATAACACGTCTGATCAGTGATCTAAGGCTTCTCCTTGTTGTCATGTCACTCTCATACACACAGTTTTATTTGACTATTTTTACGGCATTACCAGAACATTTCAGTTTATCAACACAGGGTGTAGAATCAGAATGAGAAATAGTCTAAAAATGTTTTTTCAGAAGATGACATCCATTGAAGAGACAATTTAATACCACTCACAAATGCTATTTTAAAAATTCTAAAAAGGAAATTGCTTTTGAATTTCATTGCAAACACACACACACACTCACACACACACACACACACACACACACACTAATGCAGCTTTGAGTCATTCATAAGGCAAAGCACCATACATGCACCTGTTTAGACTGTTGTTTCATTTTCCCTTCTGCCATGAGAGCCTTTTGAAATGCCTGTTTGACTGAAATAGACCCTGTTGTTCCCACACACTGCTGCTTACTGCTCTCCATCCTGCAATTACCTCCAGTTCCCTCTCTCTCTTTCTCTTCCTCTTCTTCTGTAGCAGAGCTGGAGCGTTGTTTGGCATCCCTCCTTCTCTCCTCTCTTATCACCTACCTGCATTCTTTTTCTCTCCGTCAACATCAAATGAAGGAAGCACCCCCCCCTCCATACACAGACACACACACACACACACACACACACACACACACACACACCTCCTCTCTCTGCTCGTGTTTGTTTGTTTCATGTTGGCTCTAGACAGGGAAAGTTGAGGTGTTTTGTACTGGGAGATACAGCTCTCTCTCTCCAAGCTTTAATTCTGGATAATAGGAAGAGGCCTCGCTACACGCAGTTCAATTATTGACAGTTTTATATGTGTGTATGTGAGTGTGTGTGTGTGTGGTGTGGATTGGGGTGTGTGCATGCATACAGACTGAAGGTCTGTGTGTACTAGTGACCTATACATCTGTACATTTTTATTTAAAGTTTATATTTTCAGATTGATGATTGTGTAGCTTTTTTGTCAGCGTGTTGTCATGTTTCCTTTTTAACTGTCTCCATGTTCTATCTGCAGACACCAGCGCTTTGAGAAGGCCTTCCTCCTCGCTGTAGATCTGGAAGACAGAGATTTATTCATGGTGAGTGGAAAGCAAGCTGAAAGAATGTGATGCATACTTTGACAAAAGGCTTACTAACATTATACTAAAACACATCATGGTTTTTTTTAAGTCTGTCATTCAAGGAATTTGTAATCTTGTGAGGACAAATTACCAGATAATATGATGAAAGAATGGATGGAGAGTCTGTTAAAGCCAAACACTGGAAGAAGAGACGTAAACAAGACAATGATATAAATCTAGTATATGGGTGGACTGTTCTTTTCCCAGGGTGACCATGTGCCTTGTGCTTTCCTCATGTGGACACATGGGGGATGTGATCATACACAACAAAACAACAGGTGAAATACTATTTTAACATGCTAGAATTAAATCCCTCTTTCAGTACCATGGATAGCACCACTTGGCCTGGCATGCCAAAACACTTATTTATAAACTTAATAGAAAATAATCTCAAAATGCAACAGCACAACATGCTACCTAAAAATAAATAGGCTTTTGCCACAGGAGCACGAGCGCTGACAGTGAAAGTCCATTTCTGATTTAATGGTGTTTGCACTATAGACTCTTCCATAGTCTGACTGACCATCAGGAGCACCGGGAGACATCCCTGTGGGTCACCACATCCGTGAGCCAGTTAAAAATTTTAAAAAAATCGGAGCGGCCAGCAACCAGAAATGAGACTTGCTTAAACTTACTGCAGCACGTCAGCACAGCAACACAAGCCTGGTAAAGAAATAAAAGACTCAGGTGGCCAATCAAGGGTGTAACTTCACCACTCACTCACTCACTCACTCACTCACTCACTCACTCACTCTTGTCTTTCTATGGTTGAATGGACAAATTTTGCTGTTTAAGGGTTAAGTGTGTGTGTGTGTGTGTGTGTGTGTGTGTGTGTGTGTGTGTGTGTGTGTGTGTGTGTGTGTGTGTGTGTGTGTGTGTGTGTTGCATGTCAGAGAGCAGGTGTGATCTCAGTGTGGGCCCCTAACTTTTCACAGCCTCCATGGCCTCGCTCTAACTCGCTCTTTCTTCCACTCCACTCTGAAATGCTCTTCTGTGTGTTTGACCCCCTTTTTCATGGGGGCCCCCTTTTGCTCCATGCTTCACCAACACCCTAGACATTAATACAGACCCCCATACACACACACACACACACACACACACACACACACGCACACACACACACACACACACACACATTCACACTCCTTGCTTCCTCAATCACACTGATAGCACTGGTTCCAATTCCCTCCCCACTAAGTAGTGCTGCTGGGAAGCCGAATTGAAAAGGTGGAGTCGAGCCTGTGGACCTTGAAAGAGCGCAAGGGAAGGGGGGGGGGGGGTCAGAGAGGAGAGGAGGGGGTCGTGGTGGAGATGGAAAGCTATATGACAAATGCAAAACAAGAGAAAAGGTGAAAGAGAAAAGACAAGTCTTGCTTTGTCACTTTGGAAGTGTCGAGAAATGAGTAAGGACAGAAACGAGAGCTGGAATTGTATTAATCCCCCAGAGCTTCATGTACATTCATACATGTAAAGATACTTTGTCAAAATCCTTCATGTAAATAATTTATATGTCCAACAGTTAGTGGAGCTTTGTCATAAACATTTATTCACACGTGACTATGCACAAACTAAAGACTTTTGTTCATTCATTCATTCATTCATTCATTCAAGTTTTTATCACAAATATTCATATGAAGAGAATAAGATTTACATGTCAGGAACATTTAAATCCTTTCGATGTTTTGTGCCAAATTATTGACCATAGAGTAAGAAATGTTGCATGTGACACAATGAGAGATGATTTGTATAATTTTCAGTGGTGTGTGATGTAAAATAAGCCGCCATGTGAGGCACAATAAATTAAAGAACGTTACTTCACAGGAAGTCACAGAAATGATTTGCATGACTGCAGCGTTTCCTTTGATGACATCACTCCAACTTCCCTGTTTGGGTGAAGTTGGTGTGATGTTATCCAGATACGGTGCGTCCCTGTCCAGTGGTTCGTCACACTGCACGACCAAAACTACCACCTCTCCAATTTTCTCGTTCTCTTCAGTTCTCCTGCTGCTCCGACTCTGCTGATGCAGATGTTTTCTGATTTCCTGTTTTGAAATAAAAACCACGTGTGTAGTGTTGATACTGAACAGGCGACATCTTTCTTCCGTTTTACACATTATCATTAACTTGTAAAAATATTATTACTGCAGGTGAATTGGCTGGAACTTCACGCATGTCTTGAATCACACATATGATTTCATTTGATCTTATACATATATTTTATTTAAACAAACATAAGAGACAGATTTTGATAATTGCAAATACTTCTCATCATAGATCTGTAACAAAGTTAATGCACTTTAAGCACTTTTTTTTTTTGCCTCAGTGACCAAGAGAGCAGCGACTCATCGTTTGAAAGGACCAAAAGAGAGAAGAGAAAGAAAAAGAGGACGTTGACATTTCACCCCTCGCTCTAATTAGGACGTGTTGTTGCTTTAACCTGCTGGTTGGCTGATTGAGTCGAGGTGGAGGGGGTTAATGAGGGCAACCCCCACCTTCGCCGAACTCTTTCTAACTTCCAAACTTGCCCACAGAGCTCAATAACGCGTCATCGACTTTGTAAAATGCACACACACACACACACACATAAATAACATGCACACCCTTGCCTCTTCTGGAACTGCCCAGCATGATATACCCCCCTCTATCACCAGACCCCCAACCCCTCTAGTCCCATTGTTTCCCAGCTAACAATAGAGGCCCTCCAAGCCTTTTCTTTTCCAAAAAGAAACCTTTTGTTAAAATGAAACACTTTAGTGTCGGGTTAAATTGAGGGGGAGGAGGAGTTGGTGGTAGGGGGTGTTTTGGCGGAGGTGGAGGTTGGGGGTGTATGTAGAGATGGTGGTAGTGGGGGGTTACTTAGTCGTTTGCATTTTTTTTTTTTTTTTTTTTTTTTGCCATAATTGGTGCTGTTCTGTAGCTCCCTAATTAGCCTTTGATAATGAGTTGATAATGTAACCAATTAGGTCATTCGTCAGCCAAGTCAAGCCTGACGACAAGTTTTTTTTTTTTTTCTTCACCCCCCCCCCCCTTTTTTTTTCTTCTTCTTCTTCCTGGGTTTTTGGCTCTTGATGTAGCTTGTTAATTAAATCAAATTGTGTGATAGCTGAATCTGATGCCGGCTCTTTTGTTCCCCAATGAGGGCTTGTACTGTTTCTTGTTAGATACGCTAGCAGTAAGGCAAGCTGCGTCTGCTGGGTTCACCCCCTTATCTTCCTCCGCTATCTGACGCAGGGCTTGGTGGCCCTGGAGGAGGAGGAGGGGGAATCGCACATCTTTGGCAATAAGCTCATTGTTGTTGCTCAGATGAGTAATTAGCGTTATGAAAACGTTAAGTCCTTAACACCTATCTGATAGAAGTGTTAGTCAAACACAATGCTCCTGGATAACAGGTGTGTGTGTGTGTGTGTGTGTGTGTGTGGATGTGAGCTCAAGTCCAGGGATTATGCCTATGTTAATTAGTGAATGTATATTTTCATGTTTGCACGCCTGTGCCTATGTGGATATGTGTCCAGTCTCTTTGTCAATATTTGATTTGATGGTTTGTTGGCAAAGGTTAAAGAAAAATTCCACCCTAAAAGATTATAATACCTACAGCAGTTGCTTTGAATTTTACATTACCAATTGTTATTGGTGTTTATTGGCATTTTTCTTGTTCCTGGGGATGAATGACTACATGCAGATGATGTGACCAGTGGCTGCAAGGAGACTGATAGCAGAAAACAACAGTAATCACCGGGATTTAATGTCGGTCCCTCAGGAGACAGCAGAGGCTTCTCTGTAGAGTCACCTATTTTACAATTAAGCAACGAGGAGTTCAGTTTAGTTGTCAAGTATTTAGGAGATTTCCCCTTGCAGGTTTTGTCTATTTAGGAGAATTTAAACCTAACTGCAATTTTCACATCTATCAAAGGCCAACTGTGTCATTTTAGGAAAAAGAAAAAAATCTAGTACTGGTTTATTATTTGTAATATTTTTTTTAAACTGTGGGAATTCAGTATATAGTGCATACATTTTTAGAATTTAGACACGATTGCTAAAGAGATAAGAGATGTTGATTGCTCTTTTGTTTCTTATACATGAGCAAATCCCTGACTGCTAGCAAGAAAGCCATCATGTGGACGTGGCTGCAGGCAAACCCTCCAACAACTGGCCTGCAACGGCAATGACAAAAACTACATGGAGAAGTCGACCTTTATGTTCGAACTATAATATGGATAGCTTATGCATAGAACTGGAAAAAAACTGCATACTTAGCATACCGCTGTCTCTTCATAAAGTCTGTGTGCTGCAGTTTCTCACACAAGACACTGAGCTTCTACTTTTATATAATAAGTTTGAGTGTGCACTTAATGCCTGGAGAAAAAAAAAAGAAAAAGTGCAGACCACACTGTATGTTCAGGTGTGTCCTTTTCATCGATTATGTTTGACAATAACCCACTGACTGCAAACACATAGACATGAGCCAGTTAACCTAATCCCTCATTTATTTGGAGGTAACCCAAATATCAGTCAATATTGGGCTCTTAGCGTCCACCACCACCCCACCCCCCTCCTACCCTCTACTCCCCAAAAATGGCCCACTAAAACGCCCCTCTTTATCAGTGTGGTTAGCTGGCGCGCTGCAACCCCTAAAGCTCTTATATAAATAAGATTAGTGTCGCGTTTGAGCGTTGGGGAATAAGAGGTGTAATATCTGATGGTTTTATATGCAGTATTATTGTTATCCCTTCTTAGTCGGGCTGATACTCCTCTCTCTCTCTCTCTCTCTCTCTCTCTCTGTCTCTCCCTCTCCCTAGTTCTCAGTTTGTCTCTCTCTCATTTCACATTTGTTCATTCGTTTATTCTTTCTCTGGGTGTTTCTCTCTCCAGATTCAGACAGTATTATGAGGAGCTAAGCTGGAATAAAGCGCCCCAGCATCAAATGTTCATATTGTTCTGTTCTGTCTGTCATATAATCTCTCTCACTCACTCACTCACTCACTCACACACACACACACACACACACACACACACACACAACACACACACACACACACACACACACACATGAAAACCCTTGTTGTTAATTTTGCCTTCCTCTAGTCTTTTATGTCTTGTTCACCCTCTCTCGGTCTCTCTCTGCCCTTTTCTTCTTTCTTTTTCTCTCTCACTCACACACCTCACTATCATTTCACTGTACTGCCTCCTCTCCTCCTCGCCCGTTTAATCTTCCGCTGCTCTGTTTGTTATCAATTAGGAAGCCTCACTCGTATCTAATTGAGGGGCCATGTCCTCGTTCACAGCGGCTGAATTAGCCACCTCAGTCCTGGGAGCCGATTTAGGTTCTTTTGAGGCCATTTTGTTGTCGGCCATTTTCACATTTCCTCCTAACTCCTCGCCACAGAGGGCAGGCACCACACTATAATTACCCAATCTGTTCCCATTCATACTCTTCAATTTCAGCACCTCTCTCTCTCTCATTCTCTTTTACTCCCCCCTCTCTCTGCTTCAATCCCTCGCTGCTCCCCACCTCTTCTGGAAACCACCACCCTCCTCTTTTTTTTTTTTTCTCTGGGGTACAAAAGCTGGGTTACAATATGGGGGTATTAAGGCCGGGTGCAGGCTCAGCTGGGGGCTGGCTTTAGCCATCTGAGGGTTATCCATGGCGAGCCCTGAGTCACGGCACTGATGTCCTGTGATGTCGCTGAGGCGGAAGACTTTCCTTAACACGCTGTACCCTTTGATGGGCCCTGAGGCCCTGCACTCGGCCCAAGGAAACCCTGCGACCCTGAGTAGCCCCTTGTTGGGTGCCAGGATGAGGGTTTGATTCAATCACAATCATTTTAAGAAGTTGAATGTTTGGTTGTTTAGTCAGTGTCTTACAAAGTATAATTGTAATTGTTCTCTGCCGTTGTGGGGCGTTCAAATCACTGACCTTTCTGGTCAAGACAAACGACCATTCTGTAACGAATGATGGCCAGTGACACTGTTTAAATATCATCTGAGCAAAAGGCCTCAGCTAGTGTGTGTCCTCCAGGATACACTCTTTTAATTTTAAAATAATCCAATGTAACATTAAGAACGGTATGTTTTTGTCCTAATTCAAAAAGAACCAAATCCACTTTTCTATCATGTGTGCATGTGTAGATGAGAAGATGAGCTGCTCTCCACGTTCACACGTTATCGACAATCACAGCAGTGCAGTTTTGCTTTTTTCATCTGTGAGCGTCTTCTCTATTTCCTTTGTGTATCGCATTGTAGAAGAATGATGTCCGTCAACAGCACACTCAAATATCAGATGTTTACAGTATGCTCACTTTTTATTCCTCCGGTGTATTTCATTTCTTTGTCTTGTCCAGTGTGAACGCACAACATGATCAAAACCTGCTCACAACGAGCACAGTATAGATTTGGGACACAGTGCAGATCCCTCACAGAACAATCCAGATTTTAATTGAATTGAATCTCATTTATTTAAGACGACAGTTTTGAGAATTGATTTCTGTTTTACAGTTATTCAAATAGATGAATTGACCTCAGCCTTGCTCGTAGCCCAGAGCCCCTTAAAACAGGAACAGCTGTCTGATGCAGTGTGGTTATTAATGAATAGTATGGCAGCCTTGAGCTTTAAATCAGCCACCCTCAGACATCATTTACCAATATTATCTCTCTTTATGGCCGTGCGAGACTCAAACAGAGAGATGCAGAGGATACATGCTGTTTCCAATATTGTCACAGGCTGATATAGTAATATGCTCGGCTGGAAATGTTTCTCTGTAAAGAGAGAATACCAGCGTCTCTGAAAGGTGAATAGTCCCTCGCCTTCTCTTCCACTTTTGAAATGACAGATAACATCCTCCCTAGTTCAAAACCGGAGAGACGAGGGTGTGGGAGAGGGGGGAAGGGGGGAGAGTGGGGGGGGTGCAAGGAGGCTGATTTCAAAGTTTTTTGAGGAACCGGCATTTCATCCAACCGGTGCTCTTTCTGATGTTGGGCTTCAAACGACGACTCATTTTTTTTTTTGTGTCATTTCATCTGTTTCTTCCTTCAGCAGCCAAAACACCGCCTCCACCCTCCGAAAAAAAAAAAAAAAACCCTATTGTCATCGGAGCCTAGATTCATTTTAGATTAACGTTCACGTTTCTTTCTTTCTTGCATTACCTTCAAAGGACCTCCATTATGTTGCCAGCGATAAGGGCGAGGTGGTGCTAGCGGACGTGGCCAAGAGGAAAGCTAATGAAATCGAGGCCCAGGCCATCGCAGGCAACGGTAAGAAAATAATCATGATGTCCAAACCGTTATTTCTCATTTCTTACATCTGAAACGGGAGCTGGATACCTGATAACCTCAGTAACTCACCCACTCCGACACACATTTCTGACATCTAACACCAGGCATTTTCTCAGGCTCTCACCCTCCTTTAATAGCACCAAGGAGAATTAAATCAGATCATGTTTGACAGAGTAATATTCATGTAAAACTCACACAACCTGTTGCCTTTTTTTTTTTAAAGACAATATTATCTATAGTGGTGATCAAAAATGAGATAGTGAAGTTTTGATTACATGTTTGTAAAAAGTAAAAGTGACTCTAACCTTTTACGTAATCACTGTCAGCACAAAAGCTAGACTTATTCTTCAAGAGTAACTTATATTTTTGGATGTAGATGGTTCTAGATGAAGAGTTTTCTCCACCCAGTTGAATAGAAAGTGTTGTGATATGAAGTGTAAAGTGTTGCTAAACAAAGTCTGCAACATCAGCCTAATGAAATACGTTACACACAAGTTTTTTTTGAGGAACCAGCAAGGGGAGGAAAACCAGCGAAGGCCCAGTTTTTTGTCATTACTTCAGGCTGTGCTGCTGCCCTTTGACAAAAACTCCCGAAAGCACATACCAGAGGGGATCAAGCCGAGTTCCTCATTATACACACACACACACACAATTCCTCACAGAGGCTTTAAGAGCCAACGGGTGAGCAGAAAACATTCAAATTTGTGAGGGAACTAGATGAACATGTCTGATGAGTCCTTCATTGGTGCTTAAAACACACCAGAAGGCTGTGTGTGTTTATATATGTATGTGTGTGTGTGTGTGTGTGTGTGTGTGTTTGTGTGTGTGTGTGTGTGTGCGCTCACAGACAACCAAATGAGGCGAGAGAGGTATTTAACTCCACTGTATAAGGTCAAACCCCTAAGGCTGAGTGTCTGTGTGTTTGTGGGTGAATGAAAATGAGCGTTTGTGTAACTGTGAGGCCTGTTTGCATGCAATTTCTTTCTTTTTTTTTCCTAATGTGATGCCCAACACGCACACTCCTCCTCATAAGCCTCTTAATTATGTCCTCGATGATTTACCTCCATCACCTGCAGCATGTCCTATCCTTGTACAACAGCACAGCAGAGAAAGATGGAGGAAGGGACAGACGAGTGAAAGAAAAAAGGAGGGATGACAGCAGAAAAAGAATAAGGAGGTGGAGGGCAAAAATGAAGAGGGAGAGGAAGAAAAGCAATGGAAGGAAGGTGGAATGAAAGGATAAGGGGATAAAATGAATGAATTGGAAGGGGAAGGAGGTGAAGGAAAGAAAATAAATGAATTAAGAAAATGAAAAATGAAAGAAGAATATGAATGAGTAAAGAAACACATGAAAATTAAAGGATGCATGAATATTGCCAACCTCCCAGTTTTCTTCCATTCGCAGGTTTTGTCTCTTAACGTTCGACTGTTTCAAACATAATCCAGAAGTCTCTTTCCTGAAACTTCCATCCCGTTATAACGTTTCTTTCCAAAGGTGGGAATGCACGTCCACGTTTATTCACATGGTCTGACATCAACGCAGATACCAGATAAAAAATATGAATCTAACGTTACATTCTGCATCAGCTATCTTACCACCAGCGTACAACCAGCCGCCTGCAGTATGTGTTGCTGCAGTATTAGCCTGATGTTTCTGCGGTGAGACAACACTTCACAAATCTGGCCAGTGTGTAATAGTGACACTAAAATCAAACGAGTCTCCTCTGTGAGTCCGTGTTTTGGAGGAAAAACTATTGTACACGGAGTCTAATCGGTTTCTTTAATTCACCTGAATGCGAATAAATATGCATTTGATACATTGAAATAACAGCTATAGCTACTAAATCTTACACACTTTATTTTTCACGAGGCAGAACATTAGACTAATAAGCTTAATTTATTGATATTGATGTGAATGAAAGATTAACTGGGAGAACAGGACTCCTGATATTGACGTGATCCCACAGCAACAGAAACACTCAGCCCACCTGTGGTTGTACAGTGGTCTTACAGAGTGAAGGTTCTTCCCTCACAAAGGATCTTTGGCAGAGTACGGTCGCTGGCTTACAGAGAGTTCTGCAGAGTTAATAGAGATAATGAAATGATTTGTAGATAGCTCCCTTTCTTTCACAAACACAGATACTCACACACACATTCACATGAGCCATCAGCATGTTACATGATAGATGGTTTGATTGAGGTTGTTTGGAAACACAATCGAGGAGGATATTGACACTGTGTTACAGTCAGTGGTGATGACGGTTAAACTGATGCCTGTCTCTAAGTGTGTGTGTGTGTGTGTGTGTGTGTGTGTGTGTGTGTGTGTGTGTGTGTGTGTGTGTGTGTGTGTGTGTGTTTGTGTGTGTGTGTATTTGTGTGTGCTGTACAGTTGTGTGTCAACGTTCAGACATGCAGACAGAGCATATTAACAGAGCAGAAAAGCCAGTTCATAAATAATGAGTGACTTGCTTCAAGCAGAGGGCTCCAGTGAACAGGTGTCTCGCTTTACACACACACACACACACACACACACACACACACACACAGCCACTGGCATGGTCGTCACACACCACCAGGATCAGCTGTGGCTCTCGAAGACACGCACGTGTACAAACATGTCAAGTTATACAAACATACATTTTACTTGTATTTACTGGTTTTCTTTTCTAGTTGACATGTTTTTATCAGCGAACGAATGTTGATGAAACGGGAGCTTGTGACATCGAGCAGAGAGCAGCGTTTTGTTTTAAGGCACTGTCACTGATCTGCTTTGCTAAAGTGGTGGAAAGAAACTACAGAAAGAGCTAACGTGTTACTTTTCAGATTAAGATTTAAAAAGACATTTCACACATTGTTCGGGATTTAACCAGTGATTCCCAACTTTTTGTCTCGTGACTCCTAACACCTAAACAGTCATATCATGTTTCAGAAACCCCCCCCCTCATAAACTTCTCAATCTCCAGGTGTTTTAGGCCCAAAGAAGGTAAATTATCTAAAATGTCACCAAAAAGCAAAGATTAGACAAAAAACAGTACAAATTAGTTTTTATTTTCTGTCCTACCCCAATAATCATGTCACAACCCCTCAGACTTACCTTGTAACCCTTTGGACGGGCCTGACCCATCCACTGGGAACCAGTATATAAAGACTTTTCTACCTGTAAGACGGTAAATATCCAGGTGAAGCTGAGAAACAATTTCATATTCAGGCTGTTAAAACATTGTTCTTCAAGCAAACAATAATCGAATATGTTCTCTGATAAATATTTGCTCCGTTATGTTGTTATGAAGTCAGTATCAGCATTAAAACTCAGTAGTGAATTCACAATTACTGCATATTAATCAGATTGATACCTGCTGTTGGCACTTTTCAGATTTATTTATGACTCAAAACCGCATTTTTGAAAAGTGGTGAGTCCTCCCACACAGACTTTAAAAACACAAGTTCCCACGGTGCAGCGACGGTAACCTTGAGCCCAGACTAACAAATATTCTGTTTGAACACACACAAGAGACTGAAATGTGTTTGTTCTCAGCCATAGTCACACAGTACAGATCAAATTCAGAATGGCCCTCGGAGACATATGTGTTTGTGTAAATATGTGTACTGTATGTGTGCAGTCGGGTGACACGAGGGGGTGGGGGGGGGGGGTGGCGGGTCACACCGAGTCCTGCGTGAACCAACCATCTGAAGTAATCAGTTGTTAAACAGAAATGCGAGAGCAGCTTGTTTTGTTCATGTAACGCAGTCGTTCCCTACAGCTCCCTCAGAGTCACAACACATCCTGATGTTTCACTGCACAAACACTGAATGACCTGCATCAGGTCAACCCCTTGTTATGGAGGCAAATACACACATTCACTGCACGCACACACACACACGAACTCAAACACACATTACGTTTCAGTCTCTGAAATTAGTTGTCAAGATATATTTCACCACTGTCTTTAGCTGATCTTATTATAAGTGGTACGTAATTATTTGATAATATTGATACTTAATGAATCTTCCTGATCTGATTAGTTAACAGTCCTGCTAATCTCTCAACCACGCTGTCACCTAAGAATTGGCACCTAACTTACAGTAATTCTTCTAAAGCTCCATTGATACCCACATAAAATCATTTTAAGTAAATAATAATCCTCTGATAAAGTTATAGTGCAGTTGTGAGCAGTTTGCAGTGCCAGCAGAGTAATATCGTGTTGTTGTGGGTGATGCAGCAGGTCGTACACTTCACACTGTAGGAGGAATTAACGCTCATGTGATCACTGAAAACTTTATTTAAACAGTAAATAACAAAATATGTACAACAAAATAAAAAAACACATTTTGCACAACTGTTTATTTTTATATTTGTAGATTAACTTGAATATTGTTTAATTGTTTTTTCTCTTGTCTGTTCTAAAACCACCTCCAAACTGGAACTGAAGGAACCAAACCTCTTGCTTGATGCGCAGACGTGTGTGTGTGTGTGTGTGTGTGTGTGTGTGTGTGTGTGTGTGTGTGTGTGTGTGTGTGTGTGTGTGTGTGTGTGTGTGTGTGTGTGTGTGTGTGTGTGTGTCTGTAGGCTCGTCTGCGAGGCTTTGCCACCTACGGTTACCCGCTGACACCTTTTGCAGAGACATTCGTGTTTGCTCACAGTGGCATAATTCCATCTTAAATCAATAAGTGCGGAGTTCAGATACAGGTGGGAGCTTGGAGAAGTCCTGCTGCTTCTTTTGCATTGAAAGGAGCCTGTTGAGGTGATTCATGCAACTGCTCAGGATCCCTCCTGGAGGTGGAGATTAGACATCCCACCTGGTTTGTTATCCACCAGGAGGAGTTGGACGTCTGGGCTTCCTGTTTTAACCTCCCGCCACCAACATCACCCAAATGTGGATAAATGGCAGAAGATTGACTGAACGAGGAAGACATGAGTGGACTGTGTTCACACAGTCTGACATTGTCACACCTCTAAACCTTCAGCCTCTCAGTAGCTCTGTTGAAACAGTGGGGGTGAAATGCCTTGCTCAAGGGCAGCTTTGACAGTAGTAGCTGCCAGTGAGGAAATCATTCCTCGTGTCATTTCCCCAGCCTGTATTTACCAGCGGGTCACAGTGTGGTTTTTGCACTTGGGTTTTTGTACAGATTAAATAAACAGGATATAATGTGTTAATTAGTGAACTGGAGGAGCTGGTGGACAGATTTAGTTTCCTTTGTTCCCTTCTTTCCCGTCTTTGTGCCAAGCTGAGGTGGCCTGCTGCTCGCTGTAGGAGTGAGAGAGGTATCGACCTTCTCATCATCTCATCCAAAATATCAAAACTTTCCCTTTAACTCGAGGTCGATGGGTTTTAGTTCTGGTCCTCAGGACTTGAGCCATTTAACTTGAGGTCATTTTGTACCTGCAGAAAAACCATCCAGCTGTTCTAAAAACAGCTGATGTAGGCCATCGCCACCCTGGTTTATCACATTTCACTTTGAGAAAATCGTAGAAATGAGCTGATTTGCATTTGAAAGAGGAAACATTGGAAAGAGCAGCACATCTCATGCTATTGTCTGAACGATTTTTCACTTGTTTTCTAAAGAAAATGACTCAATACCAGATGGAGTGGCTCTTTAAGGTGCGTGTCTTTTACCAGCGTCAGTCTTGGACTTGGAATCAGATCGGGCAGAGCCTCCGTATTTCTATGCACCTCTTCTCGTATTTATGTGTATCCATTGTAAACCCCGATAAACAGAGATTCTGCCGTTGCTTGGGCACACACACATACACATAAGCACAATGGAGAACACACATTTCAGCTTAGAAATGGTTCCTTTTATAACTGCGTTGGAAATCGCTCGTAGCTGTCTGGCTGACAAGTGTGTTGATTTGGATAGATACGGCATTGTGAGAGGCAGAGTAGCGAACAAGTGCGAGGGAAGGCCTCTTTCTCTTCCTCTCTATCTCTTTTTCTTTTGAGGAGCGTCTTGCCAAGAGGAGAAGCCAAGTTGGTTGCCTGATCGTTCTGTCTCCCCCACACAAAGGCTGATGTGACTGTAGGGCCTTTCAATGGGCAAAGAGACAAGAGCTTTATCTGAAGATCCACTTCTCCACCTCCTCTCTCCCTCTCTCTCCCTGTCTCTCTCTCTGTCTCTCTCTCTCTTTTCTCGGTCGTTATGATAAAAGCCTGTTAGCTCCGGTGTGTTGAAGGAACGCAGCGTTTGTTTCTGCTCTCCCTCTCGGCTCGGTCGCTCGCTCTGTTCACACATCCTCCATTAGTGTTTGACTTCTCGTATCAATTCAGAAACTTCACTGGAATAACATGTTTGTCAGAAACTAGACTGTCAAATTAGCAAAAACCTACACCCACATGCACATGGCTGTTTACACAAACCATAGAGATGATAAATTAGAAGGCTTACAGTCGTACTACAGACGCTGTAACTGGACTGTTCAGACGCTGAGCAACAGAAAAAGACTCTTTAGTGTCAAACACAAAATAGATCTCTCCAAAATTAAAATTAATTGTGAATATAAAAAGCAGTATACTTGTTTGCAGCTGTCTGAAAAAGTGATGCAGTGTCCTAAAAGAATATTGATCACTTCCAAGTGGAGTTCATATTTTTTACAGGCTCTGTAAAGGAAAATCCAGCTAAAATTTTCAGATAAATGACAACTGTTGCTCTTGCTCATCCTTATCCCTCTTTGTGTGTGTGTGTGTGTGTGTGTGTGTGTGTGTGTGTGTGTGTGTGTGTGTGTGTGTGTGTGTGTGTGTGTGTGTGTGTTTCTTAGACGATCCTCTGAGAGGTAGCAATGGCGTGTGTGGTTCCAGCCTCGGCGACAGACGGACTGAGAGGAACCAAAGTGCGACAGGACCGTCGCTCTCAAGCTCTACCACAACACAGTGAGTGTACTGTGTGTGTGTGTGTGTGGGGCATATTATCCCCCTTTTAAGTTGATACGATACAGAGCAACATTAGCATTCATTTGGAGTCCAATATTCACTCTCATGTAGTCGTGTTTTGTGGAAAGTATCTGGCTGTTTTCCTGCTAAATGCTCAGCGGCTCTCTACCTGTGTCTGTCTGCTGTGTGGTGCTGAGCAGGTTGTGGACGGTGGGTTGGTAGAGCTGCCTGGTGAGGCTGAAAACGACTACGAGAGCGGGGAGAGTAAAGTTGAACGATAAGCTGAAACTCGTGAATCTGAAGATGTAGGTGATAAGTCTCTGTAGGTTCATCACTGTGACATATATTCATAAAGTCACATTGTTTCATATTGATTCTAGTTGCCGAGAATAAATAGAATAAATAAATAAAAACATTTAGTTCAGCTCATTAAAAATAAGGCCTACAGACTCAATTTGTGTTTGGAGGATTCTTTTCTTTTTTAACTTCCACTCATTCATGTCGTCTCCCATGGTGATTCACTATTGTCTCTATATGAATTATATGAGAGTGTCTGTGGCAAAAATGACCCAGCTGCAGCCTTAAAGCCTTCACACTCCCTGTGACATTTCAAATGTCAAAGCCACATCAGTTCCGGGTCTTACGCCGCCAGAGATCCCAACGCTGAAACCCGGAGCCACATTTAAAACGCCACCGGAGTCCATTTTCACCACGGTTCAGTCTCTGGTGTGCAGACCAAAACTCACTGTTTCAGAGTGATTGTTTAATACACTGGTGTACTTGAATGATATGTTGAAACAGTGTGACTAAAGACACCCTGAAAGCATTTCTCTCTTTGTCCCTGCCTGTCTCACACACACACACACACACACACAAACAGATACATACAAATATAGCCATCCACATCTCTATTATTGTAGGATGGGTGGTGGTGGTGGTGGGGGGGGGGGGGGGGGGGGGGGTGATGGAGGGGCATTCCTTGTCATACCCCAACTAACATATTGGAGTATTTATATGGGATTTGTGTGCATTAGATAAAAAAGGCGCTCTTGTTCTTTTCATCCTCATAGGCTTTTCATGGCTGTTTGACTGTAACACTGATGACTCTCTGCACCCCCCCACCACCCCCCCACCCACCTCCACCCCTCCACTCTGCGTTTCTCTAAGCCCCCTCCATCCATCCCAAATCCCTTCCTATCGGCCAATTTAAACAAGCTGGGTCCAGAGAGAGAGAGAGAGAGAGAGAGAGAGGGAAGAGGGGGGTGTGGGGTGGGGTGGGGTGGGGTGGGGTGGGGGGGGAGACAGAGAGAGATGCTCTGGCCTAAGCTCTTTTAAAAAAACAGTAAAAGGAATGAGAAGAGAAAAAAAGAGTGGTAAAGAGGGTTAGGGCGATTTGGCAGCCAAAAGCCCGGTCGCACTACCCCAGGTCTTCCCCTGCACCGCTGACAGAGGCTGAGAAAGCAGATCCCCAAACCTCCCCAAAGATAATGGCCACAGAGAAAAAGAGACAAAAGCTTCTGCCTTTTTTATTGCACAATTTCCCCCCTTCCTTTAGAACAATTTTTATATTGAACCCCCCCCCTCTTCTTTTTTGTAATCTGGTCTCCGATGAAGTTTCATTGTTTCTCATGTGAAGCCAATGACAGCTTAGCCGAGATGGAGTAGGGGAGGCATTATAGCGCGGGCGTTCTCCCGTTTGGCTCGCTGAGAAAAGAGCAGAGAAAGAGAGGGAGGCGAGCACAATGGCAGTTCGGGGGCTCCTCGCCGATTCCCGCATTCCCCAAATCCGACTCTGTGTGCGGAGAAATGAGAGAGAACGAGACGGGAAACTGGGAAGCATCCCAACGTTCCTTTGATGGCTGTTGGCCTCTCTCGTTCATCACGTACTCCTCTGTCAGCGGAGTAAAGACAGAATGGAGGCTATTTTTATATTTTGCTTAGTGGAGGCCAGAGTTAATGTGAGGTTAGTCAAGAGTGACACAGGGAGCCAAGCTGTTTACATTTGACAATTAAATTTTCAGTTTTTTTTTTAATCAACCTGTGAGGAGGGAGGGGTTCAGCATCTCCCTGATCCTGGAGCCCCGAGCAGAAGCACAAAGTAATGACTCACCAATATATTAAAATCTGTCCTGTGTCAGGAGTCAGTTTGTAGAAGCTGAAAAGAAATCAGCCTCACGCCACCGAGAAAAACCTCAAAACATACTGAGTTTGTGGTGGCAGATTGAGGCTGGACTGATTATTGTTCAAGGAATCTCTCTGTTCTGTTGTTTTCAAACACACAAGAAGCAGAGACGAAGACGACGGCTCCGAGAGAGAGCGAGGCGTCCATTTGAGAATAACTCTCTTTCAAGTGGCCGAGGATTATACGTTTGTGACAGCAAATATGTTTTTAAGTAAAGATGGCCGTTATATTTTCTGTTGATTTAATGAGGAAATGTTGTTAATTAACGTCACAACAACGTTGATACAGTTATATCAGTAAATATGTTTGTTGACAACATAAATACCTGATGTTGTATCGATGGCAGTGACTACAGCGCAGTTAAACTTTGGGTACCACTGTACAATAAGACCCTTATAAAGGACTTATAAATGGTTTATAATTAGGTTATTAATTCAGTTGTTAACACTTTATAAATCATAAATAAACAAGTTATAAATCCTATTGTAAAGTGTAAAATACATAATTTATTAATGAGTTACTATAAGGCTCCTTTTTCCAGTTATAAATGGTCGTATAAATGCTGCATGAAAACTGTGATCTAACATATTTATAGTTTATCATTTATGATTAATAAAGTGTTAACAAACAAAACATTGGTACAGACTCACTATTTGGCAAGATCTAGTTACTACTCATTAATCTTGAAGAAGTTAGTAAACTTAGTAGTAAAAATACTTATAGTAACTCATAAATAAATGATGTTTACAATAAGGCTCCTTTTTCCAGTTATAAATACTAGTAACTCAGCAGATTAATGAGTAGCAAGTATTAACTTGATCTTGCCAAATAGTGAGCCTGCATCAATGTATGGAAACTGTGTTATAACATGTTTATAATTGTTTATTTATGATTTATAAAGTGCTAACAAACCAATTAATAACCTAATTATAAACCATTTATAAAAGCTGGTTCATGTGTGGTTACTCCACTTCAGAGTACATTCTGGTGTGTGTGTGTGTGTGTGTGTGTGTGTGTGTGTGTGTGTGTGTGTGTGTGTGTGTGTGTGTGTGTGTGTGTGTGTGTGTGCGTGTGTGTGTGCGTGTGTGTGTGTGTGTGTCGTGGATGTATTTTAACACTTAATCTTTAAACAAAGTGCAACAGATGTTCCTCTGTTTCCTCTTTGTTCCTCAGCGTTGATGGAGGAGCCAGTCGGAGGAGATTACAGGCGGAGAGCGTTCGTGTGACCGTGAGCCCAGATGTGTTCAGGACACTGAGACACACAGGTCTGTCTGTCTGTCAGTCACGTTAAGTATCTGTATCTCTGTGTGTTTGTGGTGTCTGTGAGAGAACAACTTATCTAACGCCGGAGAATCACAAGAATTAAAAACACAGATGTAAAAAAACGTCTTATATGCTTTGTCAGATAACAATCATCGTTATTGCATGTTCAAGAATAAATATCATATTTTTCCACATTAAAATCTGAAAGATTTGAGGTGGTTGGAAATGGTTTTATTGGGTGGGGTGTACAGTATAGGGTGCCAGTAGATGTACATAAAAATTCGGACCAATTACTCCACTGCAGTTTCTTGATTGACCATCTTAACAAAAACAAAACCTGATTTTCTTTCTCCTAATGGTTTCATCTTTGTAGCTGGAATTCTTTTCCTTTCAGAAATCCAGAAATTATAATAAAACACCTGCTCAAATATTTAAGCATCACCCCTCCCCCAACAGGAAATAAATTGATCTATGGAAGCAATTAAATGTTGTTGCCTTTTTGACTTCAAACAAAATCACCCTCTATGTTGCTCTTAATTTCCCCAAACTACTTATAACAAGTGTGTTCATCAGTTCCACCACCACTAGCAGCCCATTACATTAAATCACAGCTCATAATGTTCAGCATGTCGGTTTCAGGGCCACGTTTTATGCCCTGCAACAATTCTCCGGCGACATTCAGCCTATTTTATTCTCTAAACGTAGCCTGAGTGCTCTGCTCTCTCAGTCTCAGATGTCTGAGATGACTAACTGGTCATTTAGGAAAAACATCCATTAAGAAAACATCACTTCTTGTTCTTCTTCACTTCTTCCTCTCCTCCTTCTCGCTCTCTCCATTTTAATAATTCCATTTTTTGGGTTATTAGCAATTGTCTCGGTACCAAATCGCTCTGTCATTTGATAATCCGGACTGTAGGCTATTGGAGGGAATTTGCATCAGCGTTTTAAATATCTGTATAAGGCACGCTGGGGTTTTAATGTCAATCATAACCTTATTAACGCAGAGCTCAGAGGGAGAGAGATCGCCATGAGTGACAACGGTTTACTACATTTGTTAAAACCCAGAAAAGGCAACGTGTCCGACCTACTGAGTGAGCATGTAACCTGTTCAGGCATTCAGCTGTGTGTGTGTGTGTCTGCGTGTGTGTCTCTGTTTATGTGCTGTAGGGCTGTCGTGTGTGATTATGCATGTCTAATGTTTGGTCGTTGTACTTGTTTAATGTGACGCGGCTGGTTTTTCTGGAACATATTCCAACATGTTGTGTCGTTTCATTTTGTTCTGCAGGAGTCAGTGAAGGTGACGCAGACTATAAGAATGTAAGTTGATTGACTGAAAATTGATTTTTACTTTCATTTCTGTTGACAGAATTCACAAGGCCTGTGTCATGTCTCCCTATGGATCAGATGATAAAGTTATCTAGAATCACATTATAAGTTCATAGCCTATAATGCAGTAGTGTAGTCATAGCAGTATCCTGTGCACAGTGGTTCCCAATGGGGGAAAAAACTAAATATACCAACTGTACGGTAACACTGTACCTCCAGTTCGCATTCAAGATGACTCCAGAGACTAAAATGATGAAAGAATTTGGACTAAAGGTCAAACATAAACTTAATTATGACAGCGCCACCTTGAGGTGAATCAGTGTCAGTATATGGGCCTGACTTGTGGGTGGAATTTGCATCCTACCTGCCAGTTTTTGCAGAATATCCCAAGGCTGCGTACTGAAACTACGACCTAGCATCTAAACGCGTGTGTTTGGTTATAATCACATTTGAAATAGCGGGAACATTAAAGTTAAAGCTTCTCAAATGTGACGATTTACCGCATGTTTTTATCATATATGATAATAAATGAAATATTTTGAACTCTTACTGGGACTAAACAAGTAATTTAAGGACATGTCTTTTTTTACTGCTTTCTGATGTTTTACAGAAAAACAATTAATTGATAAATCGAGAAAATAACAATTGATAATGAAAATAATTGTTGCAGTTTAGATGCAGTATACTCGGCCTCATGTAATGATGATTAAGGTTTGATATTAACTGATTTTTTATTTAAATGTTTTCAAATATGAGAGCAGTGTAACCCTGGAGTTAACATTTTGTGTTTCTGTGTTGGTCAGTGCAAATTTAAGGTGTGAAGGTGTCTGCATGTATAAAGGAGAAGTAATCTGAATCGTTATCAAGACTGAGGGCAATTAACATAATCAATTAAGTACAAATCCAGGTCACGTAAAACTGTGACTTTATATGCTGTAAACCGGTTGTCTTTATATTTACAGATTAAGCTGTTCAGGTTTGTAAAACACAACATTTCTGTTTATTCTGTTTCTCAGGAAGATGACGACCCTGGGAAGCTTCATGTCGTCCATTTAGGAATGGTTTGAAAAATCTGACTAATGGGAAACTGGAGAAGCACAATGACTCGTCAATAACATGTTCTTTTTATATTTTTTTTACATGCAAAGTAGTTACTTACTTATGTAATGTGTGGGGATCTCAACATCTGTACACACACAGATGATGATGTAAATGATAAAAGTGTAATAATTATAAATATCTAAATGTATAATAAATGATGCAGTTTTGTATTGTCAGACTGAAAAACAATGTTTCCTAAACCAGAAGGCTTTATTATTTTTTTTTAGACCTGTCATAGTAAATCTGTGAAATTCCAGCCCAGACAAAAACACTGAGCAGCTCCATGGATGTGGATTCAGGTTGTTTTCTGTCTTAGTGAAGTCGACACCAAATGAACCTTAAAAGGAAACAGTTACACTGGGTTCTGCCTCTAAAAACATGACAGAAAATGTTTTAAAGCTTGTCATTAATCAGCATGAAAAAATAAAGACTTCTATTATACTTCCATCACCACTGATATTGAATGTTTCAGGCTTCCTCTGTGTGTGTGTGTGCTGTGTAAAGTGTGTGTGTGTGTGTGTGTGTGTGTGTGTGTGTGTGTGTGTTGGCCGAGATTACGGGCCACAGTTTTATTCATGAATAGGAGCCAACCAGGGACTTTAAAGCATCGCGCGGAGCCCCTTTCCTGAACAGCAGCCATAGCCGTGTCAGAGCTGTCGACGCGCTGCGCTCACCGACTAATCTGACAGCGCCGCGCGAGCCCTAATCCCTCACTGTATCGTAATCTATTTACTTTGCATTCTAAGAGGATTTCCACCAAAAAATATACAAGAAGCGATGTTGGAAATGGACAGAAGATCAGCGAGGATGCTTTTCTGCTCCTCTTTTTTTTTTTTTTTTGTTTTGTTAGCTTTAAAAAAAAAAATCATTGTATGTTTTTTGGGGAGTCAATCCCCTGCGAGAGGGATGGGTGAAAGGAATTACATTTCTGACTGATACTAATACTTCTCTTATGTAAACATCAAAATGTTATATTTCCTTTCTGATGATACAGTCACACTGCAGAGGCAGCTGGAGATAAGTGGCATCTGTCGTTGCCTTTAGTGCATCTCTTGACACGTTCATAATTTACAAACCAAGGCTGCATTATCTCCTGATTGTTTGACTTGACAGCTTGAATAAAAGCTGCAAAATTGCTTAACAGGCGAGCACGAGTTCCTCCCATCTCTCTGATGGCCTACACAGTAGCCTTTTTTGCAAACAGTGAAATCTCCTCTTTCATAACACAAAAACAAAGTACGAGACCAAATGCTCTCCTCAGTTACCCTTTAAGCAATTATGTCAGCTTTGTGAAATCATAAATACTTATGCTTCATTTAAAATGTGGCCAGCAGCTTTATTGTAAAACACCGCCTCGTGCTCAAATCTTTGCCATCCGAGATGACTCGCAGAGATAGGCTTATTAGTGGTATTAACATACTGCGCAGCGTGCTGGAGCTGTGAAACGGCCTTGTTAACATTTGGAAATGAATCAAGCCTCCAGCACTTGCTATTATCCAGGTTATCTGTTCTTTTTTTTTCTCCTCTGTGTAACAGCTGTGCAGTGTTTCTGCAGAGGCCTTATCACATCTAATGATGCTGGATCTCTGATTGGACTGATAATGTTTCCCTTCAGGGGCCAGTTGCTTGTTTTTATAGGTTTGTTTCACTGATCTCCATAAATCAGATCCCTAAAACATTATAGACAAATACGTCAGGACCATTAAAGATGTCAAAAAGGCAAAATGACTTACAACTGAGAATAATTGGAGGGATAAGTCCCAGGAAAAATGACAGACTGGTGTGAGGTTCTCTTAGTTATGATTGTCCGTGAATGAGATGTCCTACCACAGTTCTTTCAACAGGAAAGGAACTTAATAACAGTGCAGTGTATCTGTACTGAATGTAAGTGTTTAGCCTCTAAGACAAAAAGCATTACACTTTGATTCTCTATGATTTAAACAACCTGTTTTGCCTCAGATTAAGGTCAGAGTTAAGCACGAAGACTCTGCAGAAGTTAAGATGAATGTTATATTTGTGGTTAACTTTTGGTCAAATATCCTAAACCCACTCCAGTCTTCCCATTTAGCATTTATAAGCAGTTTATAAAAATTTAACACATTGTTTAGAACACACTGAAAAGTAGCTGCATGCATATATATATATATAGACATGTAAAAGTGCTTGTTAATGTACAGTATTTCTCTCAGCAGTTATATCTCCTCCTATGAAGACATATTTGACTATTCATTCATTGTGTGTTCATACAGCAGCCTCCACGAATGAGTGTCCACAGAAGGAGTTAAAGTTGTCAACAAATACATTAATAAACACTTATAACTACATTTAGTGGCAGTTCTAGTTTGTTTGGTGCCCTGGGCGAATACCCCCTTCAAGTCATAGTAAGGCTGTTACGGCCATGTCCAGTTTTTCTTGGTGTGAATGTGCAGTGTGTTTTTGTGTGACAGTGAGTGCTGCTCTCGTCCTAGGAGCCTTGTGTGCCCCACTTCAAGTCCCTCCTGACTGGCTGGATTCGTGCGCCTGACTGGGGAAGTGGTGGCTGCTGGTTGACTGTGTAATGTCAGCCTGCATTTTAAAATGCCTGGGTTCCACCATGCTTCGGTGATAGACCTGGCAGCAGCATCACGGTTCTGTCCTCAGCCGAACGACGTGTGATCTCTGTGTTTGTTACTTTTGTGTTTGTTTGTAAACTGTTATCCGGCCTATAGTGTCTGCATTTTCAAAGTATTTTAAATAGTTTTGAGTTTATTCTGGTGATTGTAAATACACTGATTTACTCCGTTTTATCTATTTTATTTTCAAGCTATTTTCTCAGTTTTTTGCTTTACCCTAGGGAGTTAGGCTTAGCTACTGTCTTTTATTTCATTTATTTTCACCTAGCACTAGCTAGCACTTTTGTTTGTTGATTTTGCCTTGGTTAACCCTAAAGTTGTTTTGAATATTGGTTCTTTGTTTTTTTATGTTGTAGGAATAAAATACCTCATTACCTTGTGATTCAGTGTGTGACTTTGGTTATGGGATGGGGGCAGTAACAAGTCGCATCACCATGGAGCACCATTACAAAGTCACTATATAGTTAGACATTAAATGGTGATGGCATAGTAAGGCATAAAAAACGTCATAGTATAGTGAGGAACAAAACATAATAAGGTCATAGTATAGTAGTGTCTAAAAAAGGTCTCAAAATAATAAGGCATGAAACATAATTAAAAGTCTCAAAAAAGTACGACATAAAACATGAGTATAGTTAGGTATAAAAACTCATAAAAACATCATATTATAGTAAGGCATAAAAACGTTGTAGTATAGTAAGGTAAGAAAAATTTTGTATAGTATAGTAATAGTAGTAAATATAGTAGTGTAGTATAGTAAGGCATGAAAATGTAAAAAAAATATAGTATATTAAGGGATAAGAATGTCAAAAAAATATCATAGTATAGTAAGGCATAAAAATGTCAAAAAATATCACGGTAGAGTAAGGCATAAAAGTTTCAAAAAAATATCATAGTATAGTAACGCATAAAAAGGTGAAAAAAATGTCATAGTATAATAAGGCAGGAAAACGTGAAAAAATATCATAGTATAGTAAGGCATAAAAATGTCAAAAAATATCATAGTATAGTGAGGCATAAAAACATCAAAAAACGTCATAGTATAGTAAGGCATAAAGATTTCAAAAAAAATATCAGAATAGTAAGGCATAAAAACTTTAAAAAATATATCATAGTATAGTAAGGCATAAAAAGGTGAGAAAAATGTCATAGTATAGTAAGGCATAAAAAGGTCATAGTATAGTAAGGCATAAAAAGGTGAAAAAACGTAAGGCATAAAAAGGTGAAAAAAATATCATAATATAGTAAGGCATAAAAACGTCAAAAAAATATCATAGTATAGTAAGGCATAAAAAGGTGAAAAAACGTAAGGCATAAAAAGGTGAAAAAAATATCATAGTATAATAAGGCATAAAAAGGTGAAAAAAATATCATAGTATAATAAGGCATAAAAAGGTGAAAAAACGTCATAGTATTGTAAGGCATAAAAACGTCATCATATAATAAGCTATAAAAAGGTGAAAAAACGTCATAGTTCAGTAAGGCATGAAAACGTGAAAAAATATCATAGTATAGTAAGGCATAAAAATGTCAAAAAATATCATAGTATAGTGAGGCATAAAAACATCAAAAAACGTCATAGTATAGTAAGGCATAAAAATTTCAAAAAAAATATCAGAATAGTAAGGCATAAAAACTTTAAAAAATATATCATAGTATAGTAAGGCATAAAAAGGTGAGAAAAATGTCATAGTATAGTAAGGCATAAAAAGGTCATAGTATAGTAAGGCATAAAAAGGTGAAAAAACGTAAGGCATAAAAAGGTGAAAAAAATATCATAGTATAATAAGGCATAAAAAGGTGAAAAAACGTCATAGTATTGTAAGGCATAAAAACGTCATCATATAATAAGCTATAAAAAGGTGAAAAAACGTCATAGTTCAGTAAGGCATGAAAATGTGAAAAAAACGTCATAGTATAGTAAGGCATAAAAAAGTGAAAAAACGTCATAGTATAGTAAGGCATAAAAAGGTCATAGTATAGTAAGGCATAAAAAGGTGAAAAAACGTAAGGCATAAAAAGGTGAAAAAAATATCATAGTATAATAAGGCATAAAAAGGTGAAAAGAATATCATAGTTTGGTAAGGCATAAAAAGGTGAAAAAATTATCATAATATAGTAAGGCATAAAAAGGTGAAAAAACGTAAGGCATAAAAAGGTGAAAAAAATATCATAGTATAATAAGGCATAAAAAGGTGAAAAAAATATCATAGTATAGTAAGGCATAAAAAGGTGAAAAAACGTAAGGCATAAAAAGGTGAAAAAAATATCATAGTATAATAAGGCATTAAAAGGTGAAAAAAATGTCATAGTATAGTAAGGCATAAAAACGTCAAAAAAAATCATAGTATAGTAAGGCATAAAAACGTCTTAGGATAATAAGGCATAAAAAGGTGGAAAAACGTCATAGTATAGTAAGGCATAAAAACGTCTTAGGATAATAAGGCATAAAAAGGTGAAAAAACGTCA
The DNA here is from genome assembly GCF_021018895.1 of Seriola aureovittata. Taxonomy (NCBI): domain Eukaryota; kingdom Metazoa; phylum Chordata; class Actinopteri; order Carangiformes; family Carangidae; genus Seriola; species Seriola aureovittata. Next base: position 21,578,169 of record NC_079377.1, read on the forward strand.
TAGTATAGTAAGGCATAAAAACGTCAAATAATATGTATAGTAAGGCATGAAAATGTCAAAAAAGGTCATATTATAGTAAGGCATAAAAAGGTGAAAAAACGTAAGGCATAATAAAGGTGAAAAAACATCACAGTATAGTAAGGCATAAAAAGGTGAAAAAACGTCATAGTATAGTAAGGCATGAAAATGTGAAAAAAACATCATAGTATAGTAAGGCATAAAAAGGTGAAAAAAAGTCATAGTATAGTAAGGCATGAAAATGTGAAAAAATTTCATAGTATAATAAGGCATAAAAAGTTCACAAAACATCATAATATAGTAAGGCATAAAAAGGTCACAAATTATCATAATATAGTAAGGCATGAAAACGTCAAAAAAACATCATAGTATAGTAAGGCATGAAAACCCCAAAAAACATCATAGAATAGTAAGGCATAAAAAGGTAAAAAAAACGTCATAGTATAGTAAGGCATAAAAAGGTGAAAAAAAGTATCATAGTATAATAAGGTATAAAAAGGTGAAAAAAATATAATAGTATGGTAAGGCATAAAAAGGTGAAAAAAATATCATATATAGTAAGGCATAAAAACGACAAAAAAATATCATAGTATAGTAAGGCATAAAAAGGTGAAAAAACGTAAGGCATAAAAAGGTCACAAAATATCATAGTATAATAAGGCATTAAAAGGTGAAAAAAATATCATAGTATAGTAAGGCATAAAAAGGTGAAAAAACGTAAGGCATAAAAAGGTCACAAAATATCATAGTATAATAAGGCATTAAAAGGTGAAAAAAATATAATAGTATAATAAGGCATAAAAAGGTGAAAAAACGTCATAGTATAGTAAGGCATAAAAACGTCAAAAAAAATCATAGTATAATAAGGCATAAAAAGGTGAAAAAAAATATCATATATAATAAGGCATAAAAAGGTGAAAAAACGTCATAGTATAGTAAGGCATAAAAACGTCAAAAAACGTCATAGTATAGTAAGGCATAAAAAGGTGAAAAAAAGTATCATAGTATAATAAGGTATAAAAAGGTGAAAAAAATATAATAGTATGGTAAGGCATAAAAAGGTGAAAAAAATATCATATATAGTAAGGCATAAAAACGACAAAAAAATATCATAGTATAGTAAGGCATAAAAAGGTGAAAAAACGTAAGGCATAAAAAGGTGAAAAAAATATCATAGTATAATAAGGCATAAAAAGGTGAAAAGAATATCATAGTTTGGTAAGGCATAAAAAGGTGAAAAAATTATCATAATATAGTAAGGCATAAAAAGGTGAAAAAACGTAAGGCATAAAAAGGTGAAAAAAATATCATAGTATAATAAGGCATAAAAAGGTGAAAAAAATATCATAGTATAGTAAGGCATAAAAAGGTGAAAAAACGTAAGGCATAAAAAGGTGAAAAAAATATCATAGTATAATAAGGCATAAAAAGGTGAAAAAAATGTCATAGTATAGTAAGGCATAAAAACGTCAAAAAAAATCATAGTATAGTAAGGCATAAAAACGTCTTAGGATAATAAGGCATAAAAAGGTGGAAAAACGTCATAGTATAGTAAGGCATAAAAACGTCTTAGGATAATAAGGCATAAAAAGGTGAAAAAACGTCATAGTATAGTAAGGCATAAAAACGTCAAATAATATGTATAGTAAGGCATAAAAACGTCAAATAATATGTATAGTAAGGCATGAAAATGTCAAAAAAGGTCATATTATAGTAAGGCATAAAAAGGTGAAAAAACGTAAGGCATAATAAAGGTGAAAAAACATCACAGTATAGTAAGGCATAAAAAGGTGAAAAAACGTCATAGTATAGTAAGGCATGAAAATGTGAAAAAAACATCATAGTATAGTAAGGCATAAAAAGGTGAAAAAAAGTCATAGTATAGTAAGGCATGAAAATGTGAAAAAATTTCATAGTATAATAAGGCATAAAAAGGTGAAAAAAATATCATAGTATAGTAAGGCATAAAAAGGTGAGAAAAATGTCATAGTATAGTAAGGCATAAAAAGGTGAAAAAAATATCATAGTATAGTAAGGCATAAAAAGGTGAAAAACCTCATAGTATAGTAAGGCATAAAAACGTCAAAAAACCTCATAGTATAGTAAGGCATTAAAAGGTGAAAAAAATATCATAGTATAATAAGGCATAAAAAGGTGAAAAAACGTCATAGTATAGTAAGGCATAAAAACTTCAAAAAAAGTCATAGTATAGTAAGGCATAAAAAGGTCATAGTATAGTAAGGCATAAAAAGGTGAAAAAACGTAAGGCATAAAAAGGTGAAAAAAATATCATAGTATAATAAGGCATAAAAAGGTGAAAAAAATATCATAGTATGGTAAGGCATAAAAAGGTGAAAAAAATATCATAATATAGTAAGGCATAAAAACGTCAAAAAAATATCATAGTATAGTAAGGCATAAAAAGGTGAAAAAACGTAAGGCATAAAAAGGTGAAAAAAATATAGTATAATAAGGCATAAAAAGGTGAAAAAAATATCATAGTATAATAAGGCATAAAAAGGTGAAAAACGTCATAGTATATATAGTAAGGCATAAAAACGTCAAAAAAAGTCATAGTATAGTAAGGCATAAAAAGGTCATAGTATAGTAAGGCATAAAAAGGTGAAAAAAATATCATAGTATAGTAAGGCATAAAAAGGTGAAAAAACGTAAGGCATAAAAAGGTGAAAAAAATATCATAGTATAATAAGGCATAAAAAGGTGAAAAGAATATCATAGTTTGGTAAGGCATAAAAAGGTGAAAAAAATATCATAATATAGTAAGGCATAAAAAGGTGCATAAAAAGGTGAAAAAAATATCATAATATAGTAAGGTATAAAAACGTCAAAAAAATATCATAGTATAGTAAGGCATAAAAAGGTGAAAAAACGTAAGGCATAAAAAGGTGAAAAAAATATCATAGTATAATAAGGCATAAAAAGGTGAAAAAAATATCATAGTATGGTAAGGCATAAAAATATCATAGTATAATAAGGCATGAAAACGTCAAAAAAATATCATAATATAGTAAGGCATAAAAACGTCAAAAAAATATCATAGTATAGTAAGGCATAAAAAGGTGAAAAAACGTAAGGCATAAAAAGGTGAAAAAAATATAGTATAATAAGGCATAAAAAGGTGAAAAAAATATCATAGTATAATAAGGCATAAAAAGGTGAAAAAACGTCATAGTATAGTAAGGCATAAAAACGTCAAAAAAAGTCATAGTATAGTAAGGCATAAAAAGGTCATAGTATAGTAAGCAATAAAAAGGTGAAAAAAATATCATAGTATAATAAGGCATAAAAAGGTGAAAAGAATATCATAGTTTGGTAAGGCATAAAAAGGTGAAAAAAATATCATAATATAGTAAGGCATAAAAAGGTGAAAAAACGTAAGGCATAAAAAGGTGAAAAAAATATAGTATAATAAGGCATAAAAAGGTGAAAAAACGTCATAGTATTGTAAGGCATAAAAACGTCATCATATAATAAGCTATAAAAAGGTGAAAAAACGTCATAGTTTAGTAAGGCATGAAAATGTGAAAAAAACGTCATAGTATAGTAAGGCATAAAAAAGTGAAAAAACGTCATAGTATAGTAAGGCATAAAAAGGTCATAGAATAGTAAGGCATAAAAAGGTGAAAAAACGTAAGGCATAAAAAGGTGAAAAAAATATAGTATAATAAGGCATTAAAAGGTGAAAAAAATATCATAGTATAATAAGGCATAAAAAGGTGAAAAAACGTCATAGTATAGTAAGGCATAAAAACGTCAAAAAACGTCATAGTATAGTAAGGCATAAAAAGGTCATAGTATAGTAAGGCATAAAAAGGTGAAAAAACGTAAGGCATAAAAAGGTGAAAAAAATATCATAGTATAATAAGGCATAAAAAGGTGAAAAAAATATCATAATATAGTAAGGTATAAAAACGTCAAAAAAATATCATAGTATAGTAAGGCATAAAAAGGTGAAAAAACGTAAGGCATAAAAAGGTGAAAAAAATATCATAGTATAATAAGGCATAAAAAGGTGAAAAAAATATCATAGTATGGTAAGGCATAAAAAGGTGAAAAAAATATCATAATATAGTAAGGCATAAAAACGTCAAAAAAATATCATAGTATAGTAAGGCATAAAAAGGTGAAAAAAACGTAAGGCATAAAAAGGTGAAAAAAATATAGTATAATAAGGCATAAAAAGGTGAAAAAAATATCATAGTATAATAAGGCATAAAAAAGTGAAAAAACGTCATAGTATAGTAAGGCATAAAAACGTCAAAAAAAGTCATAGTATAGTAAGGCATAAAAAGGTCATAGTATAGTAAGCAATAAAAAGGTGAAAAAAATATCATAGTATAATAAGGCATAAAAAGGTGAAAAAAATATCATAGTATGGTAAGCATAAAAAGGTGAAAAAAATATCATAGTATAGTAAGGCATAAAAAGGTGAAAAAAAGTATCATAGTATAATAAGGCATAAAAATATCATAGTATAGTAAGGCATAGAAAAGGTGAAAAAACGTCATAGTATTGTAAGGCATAAAAACATCATAGTATAATAAGCTATAAAAAGGTGAAAAAACGTCATAGTATAGTAAGGCATGAAAATGTGAAAAAAACATCATAGTATAGTAAGGCATAAAAATGTGAAAAAACGTCATAGTATAGTAAGGCATAAAAAGGTCATAGAATAGTAAGGCATAAAAAGGTGAAAAAACGTAAGGCATAAAAAGGTGAAAAAAATCATAGTATAGTAAGCATAAAAAGGTGAAAAAAATATCATAGTATAATAAGGCATAAAAAGGTGAAAAAACGTCATAGTATAGTAAGGCATAAAAACGTCAAAAAACGTCATAGTATAGTAAGCATAAAAAGGTCATAGTATAGTAAGGCATAAAAAGGTGAAAAAAACGTAAGGCATAAAAAGGTGAAAAAAATCATAGTATAATAAGGCATAAAAAGGTGAAAAAAATATCATAGTATAGTAAGGCATAAAAAGGTGAAAAAAATATCATAATATAGTAAGGTATAAAAACGTCAAAAAACGTCATAAATTATCATAGTATAGTAAAGCATAAAAAGGTGAAAAAAACGTAAGGCATAAAAAGGTGAAAAAAATATCATAGTATGGTAAGGCATAAAAAGGTGAAAAAAATATCATAATATAGTAAGGCATAAAAATGTCAAAAAAATATCATAGTATAGTAAGGCATAAAAAGGTGAAAAAAACGTAAGGCATAAAAAGGTGAAAAAACGTCATAGTATTGTAAGGCATAAAAACGTCATCATATAATAAGCTATAAAAAGGTGAAAAAACGTCATAGTTTAGTAAGGCATAAAAAAGTGAAAAAACGTCATAGTATAGTAAGGCATGAAAATGTGAAAAAAACGTCATAGTATAGTAAGGCATAAAAAGGTCATAGTATAGTAAGGCATAAAAAGGTGAAAAAAACGTAAGGCATAAAAAGGTGAAAAAAATATAATAGTATAATAAGGCATTAAAAGGTGAAAAAAATATCATAGTATAGTAAGCATAAAAAGGTGAAAAAAATATCATAGTATAGTAGGCATAAAAACGTCAAAAAACGTCATAGTATAGTAGGCATAAAAAAGGTTAAAAAAAAAGTCATAGTATAGTAAGCATAAAAAGGTCAAAAAAATATCATAATATAGTAAGGCATAAAAAGATTAAAAAAAAGTCATAGTATAGTAAGGCATAAAAAGGTAAAAAAAAGTCATAGTATAGTAAGGCATAAAAACGTCAAAAAACGTCATAGTATAGTAAGGCATAAAAACATCATAGTATAGTAAGGCATAAAAAGATTAAAAAAAAGTCATAGTATAGTAAGGCATAAAAAGGTAAAAAAAAGTCATAGTATTGTAAGGCATAAAAACGTCATCATATAATAAGCTATAAAAAGGTGAAAAAAAGTCATAGTATAGTAAGGCATAAAAACGTCAAAAAACGTCACAGTATAATAAGGCATAAAAAGGTCACAAAATATCATAGTATAGTAAGGCATAAAAATGTCATAGTATAATAAGCTATAAAAAGGTGAAAAAATGTCATAGTATAGTAAGGCATAAAAAGGTAAAAAAAAAGTCATAGTATAGTAAGGCATGAAAACCCCAAAAAACATCATAAAATAGTAAGGCATAAAAAGATTAAAAAAAAGTCATAGTATAGTAAGGCATAAAAAGGTAAAAAAAAGTCATAGTATAGTAAGGCATAAAAACGTCAAAAAACGTCATAGTATAGTAAGGCATAAAAACATCATAGTATAGTAAGGCATAAAAAGGTGAAAAAAATATAATAGTATAATAAGGCATAAAAAGGTGAAAAAACGTCATAGTATAGTAAGGCATAAAAAGGTCATAGTATAGTAAGGCATAAAAAGGTGAAAAAAATATCATAGTATATAAGGCATAAATAAGGCATAAAAAAGGTGAAAAAACGTAAGGCATAAAAACGTCAAAAAAATATAGTATAATAAGGCATAAAAAGGTGAAAAAAATATCATAGTATGGTAAGCATAAAAAGGTGAAAAAAATATCATAGTATAGTAAGGCATAAAAAGGCATAAAAAGGTCATAGTATAGTAAGGTATAAAAACGTCAAAAAATGTAAGGCATAAAAAGGTGAAAAAAATATCATAGTATAAAATATCATCGTATAGTAAGGCATAAAAAGGTGAAAAAACGTCATAGTATAGTAAGGCATAAAAACATCAAAAAACGTCATAGTATAGTAAGGCATAAAAAGGTCATAGTATAGTAAGGTATAAAAACGTCAAAAAATGTAAGGCATAAAAAGGTGAAAAAATATCATAGTATAATAAGGCATAAAAAGGTGAAAAAAATATCATCGTATAGTAAGGCATAAAAAGGTGAAAAAACGTCATAGTATTGTAAGGCATAAAAACGTTATAGTATAATAAGGCATAAAAAGGTGAAAAAACGTCATACTATAGTAAGGCATGAAAAGGTCACAAAACATCATAGTATAGTAAGGCATAAAAACGTCATAAATTATCATAGTATAGTAAGGCATGAAAACCCCAAAAAACATCATAGTATAGTAACGCATAAAAAGGTAAAAAAAACGTCATAGTATAGTAAGGCATAAAAAGGTGAAAAAAATATCATAGTATAATAAGGCATGAAAATGTGGAAAAAATGTCATAGTATAATAAGGCATAAAAAGGTCACAAAACATCATAGTATAGTAAGGCATAAAAAGGTGAAAAAAATATCATAGTATAGTAAGGCATGAAAATGTGAAAAAATGTCATAGTATAGTAAGGCATAAAAATATCATAGTATAGTAAGGCATAAAAATGTCACAAAACATCATAGTATAGTAAGGCATAAAAAGGTGAAAAAACGTCATAGTATTGTAAGGCATAAAAACGTCAGTATAATAAACTATAAAAAGGTGAAAAAACGTCATAGTATAGTAAGGCATGAAAATGTGAAAAAAACGTCATAGTATAGTAAGGCATAAAAACGTCAAAAAAATATCATAGTATAGTAAGGCATGAAAATGTGAAAAAATGTCATAGTATAATAAGGCATAAAAAGGTCACAAAATATCATAGTATAGTAAGGCATAGAAAAGGTGAAAAAACGTCATAGTATAGTAAGGCATGAAAATGTCAAAAAATGTCATAGTATAGTAAGGCATAAAAAGGCCTTACTATACTATACTTACTATAAGGCATAAAAATATCATAGTATAGTAAGGCATAAAAAGGTGAAAAAAACGTAAGGCATAAAAAGGTCACAAAATATCATAGTATAGTAAGGCATAAAAATGTCAAAAAAATATCACAGTATAATAAGGCATAAAAAGGTGAAAAAACATCATAGTATAGTAAGGCATAAAAAGGTGAAAAAACGTCATAGTATAGTAAGGCATGAAAATGTGAAAAGATATCATAGTATAATAAGGCATAAAAAGGTGAAAAAACATCATAGGTTAGTAAGGCATAAAAAGGTGAAAAAACATCATAGTATAGTAAGGCATAAAAAGGTGAAAAAACGTCATAGTATTGTAAGGCATACAAAGGTCATAGTATAGTAAGGCATAAAAAGATGAAAAAACGTAAGGCATAAAAAGGTGAAAAAACATCATAGTATAGTAAGGCATAAAAAGGTGAAAAAACGTCATAGTATAGTAAAGCATGAAAATGTGAAAAAATATCATAGTATAATAAGGCATATAAAGGTCACAAAATATCATAGTATAGTAAGGCATAAAAATGTCATAGTATAATAAGCTGTAAAAAGGTGAAAAAACGTCATAGTATAGTAAGGCATGAAAATGTGAAAAAAACATTATATTATAGTAAGGCATGAAAACCCCAAAAAACATCATAGAATAGTAAGGCATAAAAAGGTAAAAAAAAAGTCATAGTATAGTAAGGCACAAAAACGTCAAAAAAATATCATAGTATAGTAAGGCATAAAAAAGGTGAAAAAACGTAAGGCATAAAAACGTCAAAAAAATATCATAGTATAATAAGGCATAAAAAGGTGAAAAAAATATCATAGTATGGTAAGCATAAAAAGGTGAAAAAAATATCATAGTATAGTAAGGCATAAAAAGGTGAAAAAACTTCATAGTATAGTAAGGCATAAAAACGTCATAGTATAGTAAGGCATGAAAATGTGAAAAAAATGTCATAGTATAGTAGGCATAAAAACGTCACAAAACATCATAGTATAGTAAGGCATAAAAAGGTCAAAAAAATATCATAGTATAATAAGGCATAAAAATGTGAAAAAACGTCATAGTATAGTAAGGCATAAAAACGTCAAAAAACGTCATAGTATAATAAGGCATAAAAAGGTCACAAATTATCATAATATAGTAAGGCATGAAAACGTCAAAAAAAATCATAGTATAGTAAGGCATGAAAACCCCAAAAAACATCATAGAATAGTAAGGCATAAAAAGGTAAAAAAAAACGTCATAGTATAGTAAGGCATAAAAAGGTGAAAAAAAGTATCATAGTATAATAAGGCATAAAAAGGTAAAAAAAAAACGTCATAGTATAGTAAGGCATTAAAAGGTGAAAAAACGTAAGGCATAAAAAGGTGAAAAAAATATCATAGTATAATAAGGCATAAAAAGGTGAAAAGAATATCATAGTATGGTAAGGCATAAAAAGGTGAAAAAAATATCATAGTATAGTAAGGCATAAAAAGGTGAAAAAACGTCATAGTATTGTAAGGCATAAAAACGTCAGTATAATAAACTATAAAAAGGTGAAAAAACGTCATAGTATAGTAAGGCATGAAAATGTGAAAAAAACGTCATAGTATAGTAAGGCATAAAAACGTCAAAAAAATATCATAGTATAGTAAGGCATGAAAATGTGAAAAAATGTCATAGTATAATAAGGCATAAAAAGGTCACAAAATATCATAGTATAGTAAGGCATAGAAAAGGTGAAAAAACGTCATAGTATAGTAAGGCATGAAAATGTCAAAAAATGTCATAGTATAGTAAGGCATAAAAAGGCCTTACTATACTATACTTACTATAAGGCATAAAAATATCATAGTATAGTAAGGCATAAAAAGGTGAAAAAACGTAAGGCATAAAAAGGTCACAAAATATCATAGTATAGTAAGGCATAAAAATGTCAAAAAAATATCACAGTATAATAAGGCATAAAAAGGTGAAAAAACATCATAGTATAGTAAGGCATAAAAAGGTGAAAAAACGTCATAGTATAGTAAGGCATGAAAATGTGAAAAGATATCATAGTATAATAAGGCATAAAAAGGTGAAAAAACATCATAGGTTAGTAAGGCATAAAAAGGTGAAAAAACATCATAGTATAGTAAGGCATGAAAATGTGAAAAAACGTCATAGTATAGTAAGGCATAAAAATATCATAGTATAGTAAGGCATACAAAGGTCATAGTATAGTAGGCATAAAAATGTCATAGTATAGTAAGGCATAAAAAGGTGAAAAAACGTAAGGCATAAAAAGGTCACAAAATATCATAGTATAGTAAGGCATAAAAATGTCAAAAAAATATCACAGTATAATAAGGCATAAAAAGGTGAAAAAAACATCATAGTATAGTAAGGCATAAAAAGGTGAAAAAACGTCATAGTATAGTAAGGCATGAAAATGTGAAAAGATATCATAGTATAATAAGGCATAAAAAGGTGAAAAAAACATCATAGGTTAGTAAGGCATAAAAAGGTGAAAAAAACATCATAGTATAGTAAGGCATAAAAAGGTGAAAAAACGTCATAGTATTGTAAGGCATACAAAGGTCATAGTATAGTAAGGCATAAAAAGATGAAAAAACGTAAGGCATAAAAAGGTGAAAAAAACATCATAGTATAGTAAGGCATAAAAAGGTGAAAAAACGTCATAGTATAGTAAAGCATGAAAATGTGAAAAAATATCATAGTATAATAAGGCATATAAAGGTCACAAAATATCATAGTATAGTAAGGCATAAAAATGTCATAGTATAATAAGCTGTAAAAAGGTGAAAAAACGTCATAGTATAGTAAGGCATGAAAATGTGAAAAAAACATTATATTATAGTAAGGCATGAAAACCCCAAAAAACATCATAGAATAGTAAGGCATAAAAAGGTAAAAAAAAAGTCATAGTATAGTAAGGCACAAAAACGTCAAAAAAATATCATAGTATAGTAAGGCATAAAAAAGGTGAAAAAACGTAAGGCATAAAAAGGTCAAAAAACATCATAGTATAATAAGCCATAAAAAGGTGAAAAAAATATCATAGTATGGTAAGCATAAAAAGGTGAAAAAAATATCATAGTATAGTAAGGCATAAAAAGGTGAAAAAACTTCATAGTATAGTAAGGCATAAAAACGTCATAGTATAGTAAGGCATGAAAATGTGAAAAAAATGTCATAGTATAGTAGGCATAAAAACGTCACAAAACATCATAGTATAGTAAGGCATAAAAAGGTGAAAAAAATATCATAGTATAATAAGGCATAAAAAGGTGAAAAAACGTCATAGTATAGTAAGGCATAAAAACGTCAAAAAACGTCATAGTATAATAAGGCATAAAAAGGTCACAAATTATCATAATATAGTAAGGCATGAAAACGTCAAAAAAAATCATAGTATAGTAAGGCATGAAAACCCCAAAAAACATCATAGAATAGTAAGGCATAAAAAGGTAAAAAAAAAACGTCATAGTATAGTAAGGCATAAAAAGGTGAAAAAAAGTATCATAGTATAATAAGGCATAAAAAGGTTAAAAAAAAACGTCATAGTATAGTAAGGCATTAAAAGGTGAAAAAACGTAAGGCATAAAAAGGTGAAAAAAATATCATAGTATAATAAGGCATAAAAAGGTGAAAAGAATATCATAGTATGGTAAGGCATAAAAAGGTGAAAAAAATATCATAGTATAGTAAGGCATAAAAAGGTGAAAAACGTTATAGTATAGTAAGGCATAAAAACGTCAAAAAACGTCATAGTATAGTAAGGCATAAAAAGGTCATAGTATAGTAAGGCATTAAAAGGTGAAAAAAATATCATAGTATAATAAGGAATAAAAAGGTGAAAAAACGTCATAGTATAGTAAGGCATTAAAACTTCAAAAAAAGTCATAGTATAGTAAGGCATAAAAAGGTCATAGTATAGTAAGGCATAAAAAGGTGAAAAAAATATCATAGTATAATAAGGAATAAAAAGGTGAAAAAACGTCATAGTATAGTAAGGCATTAAAACTTCAAAAAAAGTCATAGTATAGTAAGGCATAAAAAGGTCATAGTATAGTAAGGCATAAAAAGGTGAAAAAACATAAGGCATAAAAACGTGAAAAAAATATAGTATAGTAAGGCATCAAAAGGTGAAAAAACGTCATAATATAGTAAGGCATAAAAATGTCATAAAACGTCAAAAACATATCTTAGTATAGTAAGGCACAAAAACACCATAGTATAGTAAGGCATGAAAAGGTAAATAAAAATATCATAGTATAGTAAGGCATGAAAATGTGAAAAAATATCACAGTATAATAAGGCATAAAACGTCATAGTATAGTAAGGCATAAAAATGTCAAAAAAATATCATACTATAGTAAGGTAAAAAAAATATCAAAAAACCTCATAGTATAGTAAGGCATACAAAGTCATAAAAACGTCACAGTATACTAACGCATGAAAAGTCATAGTATAGTAAGGCATAAAACGTCATAGTATAGTAAGGTATAAAAATGGCATAAACCGTCATAGTATAGTGAGGCATAAAAAGGTGAAAAAAACATCATAGTATAGTAAGGCATAAAAAGTCATAAAAACATCACAGTATACTTAGGCATGAAAAGTCATAGTATAGTAAGGCATAAAAACATCGTAGTATAGTTAGGTAAAAAAATGTCAAAAATCATAGTATAAGAAGGTATAGAAATTTTAAAAAATGTCATAGTGTAATAATGCATAAAAAGGTCAAAAAAAGGTCATAGTATAGCAAGGCATAAAAACATCGTAGTATAGTAAGGTAAAAAAAATATCAAAAAACGTCATAGTATAGTAGGCATAAAAATGTCAAAAAAATATCATAATATAGTATGGTAAAAAAATGTAGAAGACGTAGAAATTTCAAAAAGACCTCATACTGTAATAAGGCATGAAAACGTCAAAAAATGTCATTGTATAGTAAGGCATAAAAATGGCATAAAACGTCATTGTATAGTAAGGCATAAAGAGTCATAGTATAATAAGGCATAAAACATCAAAGTATAGTAAGGCATAAAAGGTCATAGTATAGTAAGGCATAAAAAGGTGAAAAAAGCGTCACAGTATACTAAGGCATGAAAAGTCATAGTATAGTAAGGCATAAAAACACCGTAGTATAGTTAGGTAAAAAAATGTCAAAAATCATCATAGTATAGTAAGGTCAAAAAAAAGGTCAAAAAAGGTCACAGTATAGTAAAGCTTAAAAAGTCATAAAAATGTCATAGTATAATAAGGCATGAAATGTCATAAAAAAAAGTCTTAATATAGTGAGGCATAAAATGTCAGAAATGTCATATTAAAGTAAGTCATAAAAAGTCATAAAATCGTCATAGTATATTAAGTCAAAAATTAAAAAAATATTATAGTATTGTGTGCTAAGCAACACATAAACATATTCCTGACCTCCACATTAACTTGCTAATTTGTCTACACAGTTACCTCAGGTGTGCGCTGAAGTATCCAGGCTCCTTCCCTTCATCCTCTTCTGACGACCACATACATAACTTAATTAAAATGTGATTTCTGGAAATATATTCATCTTTGCAAAGTTTGTTACAATCTAAGATAGGCAACAGTTAATAGAACAACTTTAAAGCGGAGTAATACATGTAGTTAAAAGTCCCAGTGCTGTTCAGAACTCATGGAGTGACTCTCGTCCAATCAAATTACTCTGTCGGAACTAACTGTTGTATAATGAGGCATAAAAAAGTCATACTATTCATGGTGGCACTCATTAAAGAATTTTAAACATGAATTGATGATGATGACATTTTTCTGAAGTCTGGTTCCATGGAGTCTTCTTGGAGTCCGTGTTTAAATGCCACGGAGCTTCATCTGCTCCTCAGCAATGACTGGTTCAGTGTTTACACACATCTATCCTCCAGTATCCTCGGAAAGTGTTAGGATCTCTGTTATTGGAGTTTTAAGTAACATCTGATGTATGATAACACACTGTACATTTCTGTCTTTCAGTGACTTTCTGGCAAACAAATATATATTTGTTCCTGCATCATCCATATGACATAAAAACATCAAATATCTCCTTATTTTGTGATATTAACAATCTTTTATAGTCATTGCCATGTTTTGTCACCTTCATCAAATGTGCAACAAGTCCAGTTAAGAGTTACCCCTTCAACACATTTCTAAACATTGATTTTTAATAAGGTCATAAAAAAAACACAGAAACCATATATTTTTTGTAGTTGTCATTTTTATTTGTTCTCATACATTCAGTGAGGTCTGTAACAAAACACAATGGTTCATCTTCTGTACAGTTAATTTCCCCAAATTAACTTTCTTTTATTTTTTAAGGGTAAGGTGTTACTTCCTTTTCCCCTACAGAGAACAACTGCTGTGATTGTCTCTGCATGTTTTAAAGGTCAAAGGTCACGAGTAGAGTTTAGATTTTGTTCGACAAGCACACTGCATGCTCTCTTATATGTTACCCATCAGTCAAGTTTTCCAGCAGACAGACGGTGCCATCACTGCCGCCCCCTGGCTCCATATGCGAGAGAGAAATTTGTCACTAACGAACAAACTAAATGAAAAAGGAAATGTGGTCAACATGTTAAACAGCAACCTGCTGACACACAGAGACAACATCATCGGCGGGAAACACTAAAGCCTGCAGGCCAACAAATCTCCATTAAGCTTTCCCAGGTCTGAAGAGCTGCAGGGAGAAGACAAGTTGTGACTTGGGATGGGGGGGGGGTGCTGCATCTTTTCCAGATGAGATAATACAAGCCCTCTTCAAATACCTTTCTGCTCCATCCCTCCTTCCCCTGACGCAACTGATTAACAAGGAAGGAAACAGGAAAGTGAGGATGTCATGAGAAAAATGCTGAGCACATCAGTAAGACAGAGAGAGGCAAAGTCCGCACTGAGCTGCTTTCACCAGTCCAGTCCTGTCTGATTTACCATTAGATACTTCAAAGATGGAAACAAGGGAAGAAGGAAGTGTTTCACTGCTCCACTAACAGCTTTCTGCACTGGAGAAAAGTCCCTGATCCTTTAATTTACTGTTGAAGAGATTCATTCTTCCTCTTCTTCTTCACTCTTCACTTCAACTTCATCATTCATGCTGCAAAACTGAAAAAGTCTGACTTGTAGGAAAATGGTTTTCAAGTATCAGCAAACACAGTAGACCAGAAACGACCAATGAGCCAAATTCCCCCAAAGTCAGTGTCGTCCTTCAACTCCACTCAGAACAGTGTGGAATCAGTTCATCAGAGCCGAGCGTCATCAAAAAAAATGAAAGAAAGAGGTGTGACGTTACAGGGGGAAGGTGTGTCGTCCTGATTGTGTCAGGTCAACTGAACCTACGTTATCCAAACCCACGAGGAATGTCATGAATGCTCTCTGCACCTCGTGTCATGGCGGTGCCGCCTGGACTCAACCGTGTACTCTCCTCACAGAAACCAAGAGTTTGGAGGATGGATTCAAGAGGTTGTTGTTGATGGTGGTGGCTTTGTTGGTTGTTAAGGCAAACTGCTTGACTCATGTGCCCAGACTTGATATTAAACAAAACAAGATGCAAGAATTTTAAAAAAAGAAAAAAAAAGAAGGCCTTTCGTGACAAAGCAGAGAAACCGGAGACGGCGGCCTAGACTACACCCACGTCGCTGTACAGTTGACCCCCGATTAACCTCCCAGGTAAATATAATCCTCCTCTGTATCACCTCTCACTCCTCATACCGGCCTATGAACACACCAGGATGCCAAGGTCTGGCGACAATCGACAGCCAATGAAAGACAAGTGTGTGTGTGTGTTTTTTTTTTTTTTCCTGTCCTGCATGGAAGTGGAAGACAAAAAAACAGTCCCAGCATGCAGGCTGCTATCAGTGCATCTGCTGGTCCTCCGTATCATTTTCTCTCTCGCACACACTTTGACTCATCGAGGCCCGTAAGGTCTCACAAACCAAATACTGGAGGATCAGTCCGGTTTCTGTCTCACGCCGTCTTTATCTGTCTGTCTGTCTCTGTTTCTCTTTCTTAGATACAAATCGTAAGCACTCATGCAAAAAAACGGTCCAGCGTGGTTCCAGTTCATTTCATGGACAAAGTGTGAACAAAATGTCAACAGTTTTCTAGTCCACCCACATTCAGACGCCTTCAGCGGGGCAGGCGAGAGGCCAAAAGGTCAACAGCTGACAACAGGCGACGTGGTGCAATCGATCGTCCTATTGAACAGAGTATGAAGGTGTCAGACCCTGAGCTCAGGTTAAACACACACACACACACACAAACACACACACACACACACACACACACACACACACACACACACACACACACACACACACGTTCACACAAGGGTTAAAGTGATGAACTGGTTCATATTGTCCTTTTTTCTTTAAATATCAGGCAGCAGACGACTGTGATGGACTTTCCTTGAATGCAGCTGCAGAAAAAACAGCTGGATTCTTTATTTTTCAATCTCGTCTTTACGCTGCGTTTTAGAGACGTTTCCACCTGGTGATGACAACACTGAGAGAAAGAAATGATTACATGTAGTTTTTGGTGGGAAAATGGTCAAATTTGATTTGTTATGAGTCACTTTGCTTGATAATATAGTGTTCTCAGTGGTGCATGATGGATGTTAGTTAGTTAGTGTTTGATAACTCTTAGGAATTTGGACTGATCACAAAAACAGAGAGAAACTATTTGACTAGATTACATGGTCAATTTAATCACTTTCCCTCTCCCTGCAGTTCAGACCAGGACATGTTGGAAACAGTTGTGTATTAACATATTTTGTTTTTCTACTGTTGTCGTGACGAGAAAAACAAAACCCGATGAATATTCAGTCAAAGAAGGAAAAATTCATCGTCCATCACATGTGTCCTTCTTTTATAATCAGTTCCATCTTGACACACGGTGATTCATCACGTCTGTACACTTTGTTCAAGATGGTTTATCTGTCAGGATTTGTCTCAGGGATCACTGACAGGTCGAGTCCAGGTGTGTTTTAATACGATCACTCATTTTAATGCTACTTCTGGTAGAAGTGAATTAAACTAAAGCGTGTGGTGCAACCTAACTACTTTAATCTGATAGTTTCCCTTCAGCATAAACAAATAAACAAAAATACATTATACAAAGAAAACACTGAATTGGTAAGTGAAGAGTTTTTAGGTTGTTATTTTTTTACTTTTAAAATTCTTTATGGTAGCATGAATTTTGACTTAATTTTTATTTTTAACATTTGTTTGTATTCCATGTCCGTCATTAAATGCCATTTGGAGGCAGTTCACTGGGATTTGGGGAAAATATTCTTTTTTCTCTCCACTAGTATCCTGTCAAAGGAGACGGTGCATTACTTCATTTAACCCCACAATAAAAACTACCAACACTTCAGACCAGCAGGAGAAAGAAAAGATATTCTGATGTGTTGCAAGAGCATGTCTGATGAAAACGCTGCTGCAGGAAACTGTGATGATATGAAAATGTTTACATGTTGAAAATAAGTTGTTCAGGCAGGATATTTTCCTCACTCTAACATAGACAACTATAAACCTGTAGTTTGATTTTGCAGCTCTAAACCTTTAAAACTTCACAGTCTGGTGTTTTTTTCCCACAGTAACAACTCAATATAATTTAGTTCTGTTTTCTCCCAGCATGAGGGAAACAAAACCAGCCACTAACGGTGCAGGGTGAGCTCTCTGTCAGGAGCATTCACGTGGAGGCCATGACGTCTTTTTTTTTTAATTATTTTTATTATTTTATTCTAAAAAATCTCCCAAAGCACGAGATGGGAATTTCGTTTTGTTTTCTTCTTTAATTTTCTATTTTTCCGTCCTGTGCAGCTGCTGATCTAGTGAGATCTGGTCCTGCAGGCCGCAGAGAAACACCTCGTGCACGTGTGACGCGCTGCAGCTTCAGCTCCTCACAGGAAACGTGAAATAACGGATCTGTTACCGTTTCAGTCAGAAACGCTTACACCGCGCTTTTTCCGTCTCAGCCGGTGTTTTGAAGGTGAGCAGCTGTCTCACGCGGGACCCGCGCTTCCCTCAAACTCCTTAAACAATCCCACAAGATTGGTCGCAGCAAATGTTTGTTTGATGCAAATCCGAACAAATCCGCCGCTGTTGGTGGACACTCGCTGCGCTGTTTGCGCGTCTTGGCGCAAACATGTTTAATGTCCTGGTCGGCAGATATTTATTCAGCTGCTGCGAGCTTCATTTACATAGAGAGAGAGAGAGAGAGAGAGAGAACACACGGCTGGCTGCGGCTGAAACACGCTCTACACAGGCAGGGACAGACCACAATATGTATCGATCAGGATGATAATCCGATCGGGTTGATAGGAGGGATTATCGATGGCTTTCTTGGATGGGGTCAGTGGTTCCCAACATTTTTTTTTTTTAAGCTTTTTAAGAGAAACTCCTCAGACTCTTTCATCCGGATGATTTGAGGCTCGAGGAGGTAAAAATATGCACAAAGAGAAATGAACTTAATTTTGCTTAGCGCCGTTTTCTCCTTCGCTTTCAGATGTTATTGATCATTTCCCCAAACGTTTAGACATAGATGAGCATTTCAAACACAGAGCAGCATGGAGGGAGGGAACATGGATATTTTTAGAGGCCTGATGATAAATATATCAGTTTAATGCAGCAGAAATGTTTGTTTCTTCCTTTGTTAATTATCTATTATAATTACTTTAATAGAGGATCAATTAATGAAAATCAATCAATCGATAACACTAACACACTTTAAAGCAAACACAGGAAAATCTTTGATTTCTGCCTCTGGTGTCAGGATACTCATTTTCAAGGTGAAACATTCTGCGCGGGAAAACTGATATTCTGAGTTTTTCCAGACAAAACTGTCAATTAATGGAGAAAATAATCAATAATCAAAAACTTAAACACATTCGTTAATTGAAAACCTTTAGAGAAAATATAAGACTGGCTGAACCAAAACAAGAACAACTGTAAATAACAAATGAAGTAAAAGATAATAAATAAAAAAAACTAACTGAATCAGATTTTCTTATGAGAAATTATTTGAAAAACCTCCTGTTTGTCTTGCAGAGAAGTGCGCACAACCTGCCCCTGCTCCTTTGGGGGGGGGGGGGGGGGGTAATTTCTTTGCACAAGGACGGTGTTTTTTATTGGGGCAATTAATTTGCATGAAATCTGTTTTGCTTTTATTGCCTCCTCTGCTCTCAGTGCGGCCTTCACTGGTAAAAACATGCTCGTCCAAAACAACCTTGCCAGAGAACTGACGCAACCCCCCTCCTCCTCCTCCTCCTCTCCCCCCTCTTTATAATGCGTTTATGCCTGCGAGCACGAACACATTACACACACACACTTACATCTGACCCCCTAACCTGGCCCCACCTACGTAATTACCGCATCTGAGGCAGTGAAATTCTTGCAGGTTATTTTGGAGAAACCAACTCAGGGCGCAGGAGTAATTATCACGCCATTACAGCGCTGCATTCAATTACGCCTCGATCAAATGTCTCCCGGCTCAATATTTAGGGCTTTTTAACGCCGCAGTTTAAAAAGACACTTGGTCTCCCTGAAGCAAGGAGAGATGTTAGTGTTTCAATTTAAGACAGAGAGGATTAAACTGGTTGCTCTCTAAAATGGAAATGCGGGCCTACACGCCTTCACGGCTTGTATTAATTATGGACTCATTTGCATTTACCCCCTCATAATTAAGGGGGAAAAAAACAAAATCAACTAGCTTTTAAATAAATGTGTGACTAGTTCAAATGAGAGAAGACAGGAATCTTGAGTTTGTAATTTGCTGGTGTACATGCATCTAAAAGAGAGAAACTTGACTCCCTGTTGGGAGTCAAGCTGAGACAGAATCCACTGTGGAAAAATAAATATGACTTAAGGGATCTTTATTGGATGAACATGTATGTAAGGGTGGTCGCCTTAAAGATACATTCAACATCTCACTGTCATTTTGGAGCTATAAATCCACATTTCCTCTCCAAAAATAAAAATGCTTTGACTCCAGTATCAAGCCAAGTGCTGCGGTTCAAACATGTCCAATAATCACGACAATGCCCAAGAGAGGAGGTCTGGTTTGAAAATGTAGAGGCTAGAATAATAATAATAATAATAATAATAATAATTATAATAATAATATCATCCGGAAAACAAAATGTAACCAGAATAATGCCAAATGCCCAGAATAGTTCTGCATCTATATTTTAGATTTAGAGTTTTCCCAAGACATTTCAAATTGCCAAAACATATTTTTTCTGAGTAAAACAACGTATATAAAAGCTGAACTTTATGGCCAATTTGTTCTCTTTGGAATATTTGGAAAGATTTACATACAGTTTTTTTTCTTGTTTTTTTTCTCCCAAAGTGGTAATAAACAATTTCAAATTCGGAAAAACACCAACTAAACATGGTCACTGTAACTGACCCAAATACATATTTACATATTTCAGCTCCTCAACGTAGCTGACTAAAAATCTCTGTCATCCTAAAATAACAAATTTCAGAAATAAAAACTATACAGGATTTGATTGGGTCGGAGGTAAAGAGGGCACTGCAGGCAGTTCCTGTCGGTGCACCAGAGGGGAAAATATTCCTCCCATCCAGAGAGCCAGAGAGCTGGTGGTCAAAGGAGTTTGGTTCAAATGACTTTTTTTTCTGTTGTTTTGAAAAACAGTTTGGTTTTGTTAAGCTGATCCAAGAGGGAGGGGGGGTGGGGGGGTGGAGGGTGGGGGGGCTTCTTAAAAACCCATTCTTCATCATCAGGAAACTGCTCCTGACGTTTTTCTCTTCACAGGACTTGAGGGGCTGGTTCTCTTTTTTTTTCTCTTTTTTTTTTTTATTTTTTAAATTTTAAATTTTATAAAAAGACGCGGAGGACGAGAGGGAGGAAAAACAAAGTCCGATTGCTGAGCATTCCTGCTGCTATCTTGTTATCTTATGGTTCATAAACTCTTTTTGTCTTTAAAAAAAAAAAAACAAGCAATACGCTAATCTGGAGAATAAAAAGAAGAAGAGGGAGCGGACGAGCAGGGAGGGAAGAAGAAAAAGAAAAGCCTGATCACAAGACTTGGAACCTCCAGGAGGCCTGGTCTTTGTAGTCCAAGCAGTCTGTGGTGTTAAAGTTGAGCTTCCACGAGGAGGCTGCAGTCTGCTCTTTGTAATCCAGGCAGTCGGAGGAGTTGAAGGCCAGGCCGGAGCCGCCGTAGGCCTGGTGGTGGTGGTGATGGTGATGGTGGCCCGACGACTGGCTGATGTGGTGGTGCGGGTGGCCGGACATGGAGGAGGCTGTCATGGGGCTGAGCTGGTGGGGGTGGTGGTGGGAGTGCATGGGGGCCAGGTAGGATCCGCAGTCCACGCCGCTGAAGTAAGAGCTGGAGGGGGCGGGGTAGCCCTGCCCGTAGCCCGGCGTCTGGTTGTAGGACATGGGGTAGGAGGTGGCGGCGGCGGCGGAGCCCGACATTGAGCGCTGCATACAGGACGCATTAGACGGGGGTCCGGGCTCGGGAAGAGGGGCCACGGCAGGAGCAGGAGCGTTTCCGGGGGAGATAGCGGGGCTCCAGATGGAGGAGACGGTGCTGATGGAGGTAGAGGTGCTGCTGAGCGCCGCCGGGCCTGTGTGATTGGTGGAGGAGGACGAAGAGGAGGACGAGCCGGTGCTGGAGACGGCGGGAGGCGTGAACTGGCCGCTGCTCTCGGATCCGGTGCTCTCCCGGGCCGGAGAAGACTTCTTCTTGGGCGGCCTGGCTTTGGCACTGCTGCCGCTCTGCTGCTGCTGGCGACACTTGGCCCTCCGGTTCTTGAACCACACCTACAACCGAGGACACCAGCCAGGAGTTAGCAACCGTTCACACAAACAACCTCAGCGTTTCACGAAAAAAAAAAAAAAAGGATACTCCCAGGCCATGCTGGGAGTACATTATGGAAGAAAATTGGGGGTTATTAGCCATCAAGGTTCATTTCCACCCCGGCCCCTTGGCTCGGACCAGCCAGGGGTCTAATTTCATACCTGGTAGACGGCTCTAAGATAACAGGCTATTGGGTTTCACCACACAGTAGGGTAACTCTAGAGCACCAAGAGGGTCGGATC